>NC_092630.1:6208892-6313904 GCF_039555335.1 Amphiura filiformis | reverse complement strand
TTGTGCTGTATTGGTTTTAAGCAATCCATTTTATAGCTATAATAAGACCGAATTAAAAAGTCTAGTTTGCGTCTGACGACAGGACCAAGGCGCGGCGTGATTGGTTGCTGACCTGCGCAGTGCAGCATTTATGGTCTGCTTGACAGGACGTTATACGCAAACTAGTCTTTTTTTAAAATTAAGATTTCAATTATATTTATGGTATTTAGAGGTATTTTATTAATATGTTTGTTTATTTCTTTGTTTCTTTTTTCTTTCTTTCCTTGTTTTATAATCAAGTACCGTATTGTTCCTTTTCAGATGGTACATGATTTATAAAGCAAAATCACATGTAGTAACATTTTTACCTTTAGCATATCCGAGGACTAATTAGAGCATTTGTTTTGTAGAGTTAGATTAGATATGTACGATACATTAATACTGGAAATGATATTATTTTAATACATAAATGATATTATTTTACTACATCATAATTTCTTTCTAGGATATTATTTTAATACATAAATGATATTATTTTACTACATCATAATTTCTTTCTAGGATATTATTTTAATACATAAATGATATTATTTTACTACATCATAATTTCTTTCTAGAGATATTTAAAGGGGTACTACACCCTGTGGCAAATTGTGACTATTTTGCATTTTTCTCAAAAATAATAAAACACTGTAATAAAAGTTATGTATATTATTGGGGCAAGGAATCCAACTACTACACTGAAATTTCAGTGAATCAAGACAAGTGGTTCAGTATATATGATAGGAAACGAGGTACATCTTAGCGGTACCTTATTTCTTATCATAAATAACAAACCGCTTGTCTTGGGTCACTGAAATTCCAGTGTAGTAATTGGATTCCTTGCCCCTATAATATACATAACTTTGTTACCACTGTGTTATTAGTTTTTGAGAAAATGCAAAATAGACACAAACTTATCGAGTGGTGTAGTACCCCCTTAAATGAAATGTAATGATGAATATAATTCGTATAGCTTAAAATACCTTACTTATTATTTTTAAATAAATTTACACTGAAAATGCAATTAAAATATATTTTGGTTTCATTCTATATAATAAATATACGAAATTATCTTATTACAGTTCTTGTGTTCCCAATTTTATTTTATTTTAGTTCATGGTAAAAACTGATTTAAAAGCGAAGCAAATGCGAAATAAGCGCTATTCAATATAATTTTAGCGAACATACAGCAGGGTTTATAGACGTGAATGCGCGAGCGCAGCAGTTACGTGGTTTGGGAAAAAATTTATATCTTCAATAAGAAAGGTTAAAATTTCAAATGATGGTCGGCTTTTCCTCCCAGCTACATAGACTTTAAGTACCTATCATTAAATTAAAAAAAAGTTTACTTTGAGGACTGTTAAGTATCAAAAATCAATAATAATAATATGCCATAAAATTTGTATTATTCTGTCGGTCGGACATCCGGGTTATCTCTAGTCTCGGGCCCAAACTGCATGTGGCTCACGGTTTGTTGTGAACGACAGAAACCGGCTGTGAAGGAGGCTACATAGCGATGTTGCTGGAGTGGCATTCAATTTCGGAAAAAACGACACTCGACCATGGAATTTAATTTTAAGTTTGTCAGTATATAAACGGTAAATCAAGGAACTTTCTTTCACTCTGAAGACCTAGAAACGGTTGTTTGATTCCACTGACTATTTGCGATCGAAATTTATATAACACCAATGACAGAAATCATCAACAAAAATCGAATTAGGGACTTGTTTTCACTCGAACATCATCAACCGGAAGTGACGTTGTTCGCAATAAGGTTCTGAACACCTGTCTCGCCTCGTCATCACCTGATATGTGATGCAACCCATCTTACTATACTTTTTTTGCAATGGTTTGTGAATATGTTGTGGGCACAAATGTCCGAAACGACAATCTGAAATTCTTTGTTGAGATAATTTGTTAAGAAGTGAATTATAATGTCTAAAAAATACAGATGAACTTTCATTCAAAGATATACATCAATACATATAATTACGTCCTTAATTAAAGCAATAATGTGTGGTTTGCATAATGAATAGATTCTTATTTCATTCCAGCGCATACAATGCGTGTACTACGCTCGCCGATCGTATTACATGTAACTGCACGTGGAGCATCGCGCTCGACGTGTGTACAAATAAGCTGGCATCCACGGAAGATGTTAGCAAGCAGTCGATCGATGAACTCTGAATAAAACTGGGTCGACCCGGTTTTAATATAAAAAGTTAAATTTTACTGTTATTAAAGCACTTCAGGCTTAGTCTTTTACGTGGTATTTTAGTGTACCACTGGGCATTATAATTATACAAAAAATAGAAATCCGAGTAAAATTGAGGGCGTCGCTGTGAAGTAAATCACACATTATGGCTTTAAGCAAACACGTAGTACATTGAACAACTAAAGGCTATTTTAAAATCACATCCCATGAAAATATATCGGCTATTAAAGTTCACTTTTTTAGCATTTGTAACTTAAGCCTAGTAGCCTACCAGCATAAGTGCCTTATGTTTTCAAGGTGCAGTTAATCTAATTGTAATTTTTTTTTCAATGACTGACTTCCAGACTTTTCCTTCTTACCATCCATTAGTACTACCAAGTATGGAAATATCACACAGCCACTTTCCTGACAAAGCAAATATACATTAAATATTAAAAAGAAGTTATCTTTTTGTTTATAATAGGTGTAGGTTAAACAGCCTTTTAAAAAGGGTGATGTTTCAAGCTTATTTGATGCTGTATGATCTCCTGAGCAATTTGACACCTTTTTCATCCAAATCGGCTAAACAATGAGAAGATGCCGCCCAAAACATGTATTTGGACAGGGGGTCTGATCAATATTTTCATCAAGAATCATTATTTATGCCTAATTCTGTTAAAGTTGGTGTTGGTTTGCAGGTATTTTGAGGTCTAGAATTCCATTTTTGAAAGTTGCATAAAAATTGGAGTTGTCGTTAAAATGTCTTAAAATGGCCGTTTTACGTCCAAATAAGGATGTGAGGGCGCTTTGCATAAAACATGCACACGTTCAGGCCTGCACACGTTCTTTTTACATGAAATTTTAATGATATCAGTATGAAGATATGAATCACATGTGGCACATCCTCAAGACATTTGGGCATTATATTTCTTTTCGTTTGACCGTGGCACCATTTTTCGTATTCTCAGGAAGCCTTCCATTGAAACGTACACATTAAAGTGCATTGACCCCTGAACTGTTGAATGGCAGCGTTCTATGAAATATTCAAATGGCTGCCAAAATCAGACCGTACTATGTAAATCGCTGAAATTTCTTGAGCAGGTACTACATATAATTATCTTCATATATAAACCATTGAAATTTCCGTTTTAAAGATCGTTTGCAAATTTAATACGAAGCGCCCTCACATCCTTATTTGGACGTAAAATGGCCATTTTAAGAAAACGACAACTCCAATTTTTATGCAACTTTCAAAAATGGAAATCTAAACATCAATTATATACAAATCAATACCAACTTTAACAGAATCAGGCATATAATAATGATTATTGATGAAAATATTGATTTTCAGACCCCCCGTCCAAATACTTGTTTTGGCCGGCACCTTCTCATTTTTTGGCCGATTTGGATGAAAAAGGTGTCTAAATGCTCGGGAGATCATACTGCATTAAATAGGCTGGTTCCCTAAGAAATTTGAAGCATCAGCATTCCTTAACCCACCACTACTTATAAATTACCAAAATAGGGAACAAACCACTCTTACAACGTAACAAATATGCACGTGTCTTATTATTTGAGGAGGATTAAGAAAGGCACCACCAAACACATAAAGACGGGGGGGAGTGGAAGAGAAAGAGATAGTAGAAGGGAGAGGGGTGCGAAAGAAAGAATGAGAGAGTCGTAGTTGGAACTCAGCATGATGAATACAGTGTCGTGAAGGGTATTGGGTACAGAGGGAGATGTCCACAACCTTCTTCTCAATTAGTCTTTCGTGGACTACACGATCCAGTGTCTCAAAGTGGACTGTTTCATATTGCCCGCTCCAAAAAATTAATGTTAATGATTTTATGAATGAAGGATGTCATCTTACCCCAAGCAACTGCGATACCCACTGCTGATTTCATGGACCAACGAATCGTTTGTTGCATCTTGATGAGCATAAATATACACCCTCCATCAACATCCACATGATCACAAACGATGGTCCACGATGTTAAACGTTTTGTGCGATTTTTGACATTTTTTGACGTCAGTTCGATTTCAAAAGACTGTCCGGCACGATGCAATTTTGAAGTTCATATAGAAAGAAATATCAATAATAATCAAAAATATAATATTTTTGATTATTATTGATATTGATATGTTATTATTATTGATATTGATGTTAATATTTTTGATTATTATTGATACTGATATTAATATTTTGATTATTATTGCTATTGATGATAATATTTTTGATCATTATTGATATATTGATATATTTGATTATTATTGATATTGATATAATAGTTTGGATTATTATTGATATTGATTTTGATATTTTGATTATTATTGATATTTATATTAATTTTTTTATTATTATTGAAATGTGTAATATTTTTTTTTTTTAATAGCTTTGATTATAATAATTGATATTTATGTTAATATTTTTGATTGTTATTGATAAGAATAGTTTTGATTATTATTGATATTGATTTTACTATTTTTGATTATTGGTCCTGTGTCAGAACTTGGTGTAACCTTTGTGTTACATAGTAAAAAAATGAAATGTTTCAAACATTTTACCTACACTGCAAAAACGCCGGTGTTAAAAGTAACACCGAGAGTGTTGATTTCAACACCGACGTGGTGTTCTGAGAGGTCCACACTTTTCGGTGTTAAATGAAACACTGCTAGGTGTTATTTTGGCACTGTATCCTGGTGTTATAATTTGATCCTTTTTCCGGTGTTAATTTCATATTCAACACCGCTGGGTGTTGATTTGATCCTTTTGCCTGAATTGTCTATATTCAACACCAATGTGATGTAAATCAGACAGGGTCTAATTCTGCATAAAACCGGGCAACGTTATTTCTATAGACCTGCTGCGCATTCAAATTGCATTGTATTGCATCGTAATTTCATTTGTGTCTATGCTAATTATGTTTACACAACATGAACTCACGTGTTTTCAAGCAAATTCGCCGATAATAGGTGATCAAAAGCGATCGGAATGTTACAAAAGTACAGATCGCATTCAGCTTACTTCATATGAGATGATCTTTGGAAAAATACGGCATAATTTGTCTTGGTGTTTGCGGAATGCCATGCAGTAAAATATTAATACGTTGCGACAATTCATGATTGACAACTAACAATCGGCGTGTCTTTCGTATCCTCCACTGTCAATTTCTTATCCACTCACTAATCCTCACAAAAGCTTTGTGTTGATTACGTAATGTGTGGAGGCAAATTGCAATAAGTACAATGAAATAATGAGTAGGGCGGGCTCCGAGGCGGGTTTCTTCTTCATCTTACGTAACAGTATTGTTCTCCAAAAAACCCGGAAGCTTGTCGTTTGGAGCTCTAGCTGAAATACAGCAAGATAATGTAAGATAGTAAATGTAAACCTGTATTTTAGCTAGAGTATCTCGAGCTAATGTAAATGTAACACCACTGAGTGTTGATGGACCATAATACACTGCGGCGGTGTTCTGAGAGGTCCACACTCTTTGGTGTAGAAGTGACACTGTTACGGGTGTTGAAATTATCATCTTTAATCATTGTTAACATCTTAATCAATGAGCGTGAATTGTTTCTGTTGCTTCTGTTGGTTTCCACCCAAATAATAGATCACTTAGATCTACAAAAAAGTCCATGCAGTGCACATTTAAGATGTTGGATTGACACCATATTGGTGTTAAGGGATGGGTTTATTTGTTTGTAAATGGAGGAGAAATGGGAGGATTTTGGCATGTTTGCTGTGATTGTTTGCCTAGCAATATTGATCACAAGTACACAATTGATGGTGCATATCAAGGACCAAACTCTAAAGTTTTATATTTGAGCATGATCACTTCTGTAAGGTCATGGGAAATTATGTAAATCGGCTTTTATATTTGATGTTGCATATCGGCTCATGCACTTTTTTTTTTGTACCCAGTATTTCACAAAGTCCCTGTACTCTGATGACCCTATGACTTTTTGCTGGTATGTTGAGTACTTTAAACAATTAATTATAGTACTTACCTCCTACTTTAGGAACATGCATATGCCTTAATGTATGTCGACCATGTCAACAACCCAGTGTAGTTTTACATGGTTGGAAAAGTCTATTTCCTTTCGCTATTTTGCCAATCATAATTCATAAATTGTCCAACTTTTTTGACAAAAAAGAGTTTTGCAACTATTCCGCCAGCAAGGAAACACAAATTTATGTGTATCCAGTGCGTCCTTTACGTTTAAATAGTTCAGTTTATTGTCAAGTTGTGCCTCTATACGCCATATTTACGGAATTGATGATACGAGCTGATACGGAATTTTTGAACCCACATTTCTTGAAATATACATTACCTTTTCAACTTCTCGCCACGAAATTGGATTCATAAGAAGGTCAAATACAAGCCTTCCATTATGGCTGGTATCATCATCTCGATTGGTGTCTTGTGTTAGTATTATTCCATATTTTGCTGGTAGAAGTAGACGTTCGCCTTTTGTATCTCTTTCCTTGTTGGAAAGGTATAACGTTGTGGAGATAGGAACATGTACGACCATCCGGGACCTACTCTGCCATGTTTGGCTGAGTAACGCTACGTTGAACACGGTCTTTTGTGCCTATGTAAATTATCCTCTGACAGGTATTGTGTTGAGAAATGACCCAACGACTTTCACGTGCTTGGAATTGTACCATTGACATTTATCAAATTTTGACGTTCGGACAACGATCGGATCTTTCTATATATGCAGATCATATTCGTTAGCCTGATATCTGGCCTTTAAACTTACCAATATTCTTCAGAAACTTGCGCATACATCTCTACGGCTTGAAATAGACGACATTTGTGTGATATTGGCAATGTCAAAGGTTACGATAATCTGGACTATTCTACTTTACGGGGGAGTCCGAAAATGAACTTTGGCAGGGGCTGAAATGCATTTTTTACTAGCGCAATCTCTGTTTGTAACTAAATTGTAAAGACAATCCAGCGTGTATTTTTTATTCCAACGGGCGGCCGGCCGGTCGGTCATGCGTGAGTTATTCTCGTTTTATACAGGTGTTTTACGTTTCATGTTAATTTACTATTCCTAGTCCACTACTCCGTCATTTATCCACCCCACAAGTAAAATGGACATGACGACCCCGGGATGTGGCGAGGTCAGATGCGGTTGCATGATGGTATAATTGAAGACCGAATTAAAAAGACTAGTTTGCGTCTGACGTCAGGGCAAAGGCGCGACGTGATTGGTTACTGACCTGCGCAGTACGGCATTTTTGGTCTGGTTGACAGGACGTCATACGCAAACTAGTCTTTTCAATTCGGTCTTCAAGATTGTTGCAAATGGAAAAAGTCACAGCGCCTTCGGCGCATCAGGTCAAGAGGTCAAATGATGCCAATGATGTAAATAACGGAAGAACCGAACAATTCCCTCCAAGTAAATGCAAGCGTTTTCACGGCAAATCAACAGGGATCGTCGAATTGAAGGTAACACAAATGGGTACAATATGATGGTCAATATTGAGGTTCATTTAAATAGGTAGGGAAAGTGTGCATAAATATGAAAAATATGTTTTTTTTTTTTTTTTTTTACAGCTCTTGCGGTGACCCACGAACACAATGAAAAGGTCAATTTTCATCATTTATTTGTTCTGTTGCGTTCAACCATTTCCAACAATTTTTTCAATGTAAGTGCCTCTGGCCCTAGTGGAAGTAAAAACGGATACTATGGCCAGAGTTCTAGGGCTAGGTAGAAGTTCAATGAAACCCTCCATAATTCACGACTTCTGTCACTTGAAGTATAAATCAGCCAACGAGTAGGAGGAGCAACAAAACAACAGCTAAAAATCATATTCCAGCAGCATGTAAATTTTTGTGAGTTTTTAATGACGAGTTATTATATGGTAGAATAGGAGTTAGAGCAGAGTGAGGTCTTTGGGATATGGGGATATGTTTGAAGTCGACATGGTCGATGGCGTGTGGGCGTGTGGATGTGGGTGCTACGCGGTGTGTGAGGTGTGGGGGGTGTGGGTGTGTGTGGGGGTGTGTGTGTGTGTGTGTGTATTAAGGGTTGCGTGGTGAGGAGTTAGAAGTGAGAGTTATGATTCAGAGAGTCATGGGTTAAGGTTTGGGGTTATAGGGCTAGGTATAGGTTTAGGATTAAAACTTAGGTTATAAGTTAGTGAAGTTTAGGGTATAGAACAAAATTACTGGGTTTTGGACTAATGACCTCAAGAATATCGGCGTGTAACCCATAACTTACCACTGTCTTGAACATTAATTAAGTTTTATCCTAATTGTGAACAAAAAGAAAGACCTTCATATTGCATGAATGTTTAATTAACTGAAACATTTAACCTCAATGACTTTATGAAAATAATGCCACCAGTTAAGGGCAAAAATCAGGAAAATGTACATTATTTGGAAGGCATAAAGTGACGACGTTTGAACGTGAAATTTTAACGTTGATATTTCCCAAACCTTTTTTTTTTTACATATTTGTGAATTTTACACGTGCCCCATGGCACCTTATTGGACTCAAATAAAGTTGCTGTTTTTATAGAGGATAACGGATGAATTTTTTTATTTATTTATTTATTTATTTATTTATTTATTTATTTATTTATTTATTTATTATTTATTTATTTATTTATTTATTTATTTATTTATTATTTATTAATTAATTAATTAATTAATTAATTAATTAATTAATTAATTAATTAATTAATTAATTATTATTACGTATATTATTTCATCATCTTTAAAGATTCAAATTTGACAAGAATTTCACATTATGGTGTTAAATGTTGTACATTCCTGTTATAAATAACTATCATGTGGAAGACCAGTAAATTAAGGTGAAACTGTTTCTGCTATACGTGTCTGTCTATTAGAAAATTAATAATAAATGAAATGTAAGTCCTCAACTTCGCACAGATGCTATCACACAAAGCATACATCATTCCGAACATTTTAAGCCGAAATGATGAGGTAAGCACATCCTAACACAAGCCCCCACCCATACATGCATCATCATGTTACGTCTAAAAACGTGCAAAACTCTGCAAACTAACTCACAACTCCCCAACAAATGATTTCCCAAAAATGCAGATTAACGCTGTCCGGTCACCCATGTGTGTCCAAATTGCACATCTTGAATTGAGACCAAGACATGCTGTTATTTCAATTGTTATACCGTTCCGGTTGGTTTATTACCTACCATTGCCTACGAGATGCAGTTCTAAGGTGACAGAGGGACAGGTCTGCAATTCGATTCCACAACCATTCATACCTTTCATCTGTTTTATTGTATTATCGTGCGAATTGCTCCGTGGTACCTTACGGGTACCTGAATTTTATTTGAATGAAGATGACTCTGTCATGCTCGACGTCATATTGCATAATTTCTATACAGTATATGCAATAAACCAACCCGAACAGTATAACAATTGAAATAATAGGCAGTTCTAAGATAGGTTAAGAAGAATATAACGTCACAATTCTGTATTATTATTCAAGGTTGTAACGTGTGTCTATGCTGTCATGTAGGCCTACCTGGCAACAGACACGCCCCCGGTACAAACAGATGAAATTTGTAGAAAAGCGTGATTATGACAAAAAGCATTAAAAAATGAAACTTTGAGGTATTGTTTTTTAATTTTTGTATGGCAGATCATACATACACATGTGCTAAGGTCAAAAAGGTAAAAATTTTGTTTTTGACCCCTGACTCACCTGTCATTCCAAACAACCCCTTAATCTAACAATCTATTATTGATATTGATGTTAATATTTTTGATTATTATTGATATAGATATTAATAGTTTGGACTGTTATTGATATTGATTTTAATATTTTTGATTATTTTTGATATTGATGTTAATATTAATTTTTTGATTATTATTGATATTGATATTTTTGAGTGGATGACCAGAACGTTGTGAAGAGTGGGAACACCAAAGTGGACTATACAACCCGCATGCTTTGATGTCGGCCGCTGACCCAGCAAACACAAAACGTTTTCGACATCATTCGCAAAAGGTTATAAAAGGTTGTCAGAAAACGTTTAAATGTCGGGTTATATGAAGGGTACATTAATGGTATAAAACGTTTTCATAACATTAAATAACATTTGTTGGTAATTTACTGCACAGCAAACACAGAAAACATTTAAATGTCAGGTTATATGAAGGGTATAAAAACGTTTTAATAACATTCCAACAACATTTTTGAAAACTTGGTACAAATCATTCTAAACAGAATGTTATTTTGGGGTTGAAAAATATTTTGCAAAAAAATGTTTGCCCAAAATATTTACAATAACGTTTTTAAAATGTTTTCACGACCTTTATATAACCCGACATTTAAATGTTATTAAAACGTTTTGTAAAAAACATTTTAAGAACATTTCTGTGTTTGCTGGGTGCAAATATTTTAACATAATGTTATTTAAGTGTTGACAAAATATTTGGCCAAAAATGTTTGCAAAAATAGTTTACAATGACATTTCGAAAATATTTTTAAAATATTGTTGTAGTGTGTTTTCATAAAAACGTTTTAAAACGATTTCATGACCTTTATATAACACGACATTTTAATGTTATTAAAACGTTTTTACCTAAACCAAAACCCAAAATATAACTTATGTAAAACGTTTTAAAAACGTTTTGTGTTTGCTGGGGAGTCACGTCATAAAATAAAATAAATAAATGTTGATATTTATACAGCACCTTTCACATGTATCAAAGCGCTTTACATTTATTCCGCTGTCATTAGAACATGTCAGCTGCCATACAATGCCTAAGGCATGCTCATACCTTTGGGCGGCGCTTAATGGACAATATTCCTAACAGCTCCCCATTTCACCCCTGGGTAGAGAGAGGCAAGTGAGGTAAAGCACTTTGCCCAAGTGCACAACACGATGGCACCTCCGGGGCTCACACTCGCAACACTCCGATTGCGAGGTAGAGCATGTGCCGCTGCGCCACCGTGCCCGCATCATCATCGCCGCAATCCACCGTCAGCTGCCGTTCCTTGCCGCAAGCAAATCCGCTGCCAGCCGTCTGACCTCGTTGCTTGTTGTCAGGCTCCTTCGAGACATCGTCACTCGCCGCCCAGACAACGTCCGGTTTTGGTCGCTAGTCTCCGTTTCCTGCAGCAGGATAAAAGCACAATTTTGTGCTTTGTATTTGGAGCGTCTTGTTCAGTTTGTACTTCCTCTGAAGTTTCCCATTGAACAGGTTCTTGTTGCCTGTTATGTAGTTGACTGTTGGTATGCTGGTATGCGGTGGGCGGTGGAACTCATATCTGCATCAGGTGTGTAGTCTGTCTCACCAGCATGCGTAGGTTGGTCCTGTTGGATGGCATGAACCAATGCTTCAAACTGATGAAGGATCTTTGACTTGTCTTGAAGAAGTGACAAATCTGATGCAAATAAAGTTCGTGGGATAAGACAATCTTTGAGATCCAAGTCTCCTTGAATGACCAATGACCAATTTGGTAGGAGTTCTCGCTCTTCTTTCACTTTAATTAATTTCGACATCTCCAGTACAGGGCTAGCATATTTCATGGGTTCCCATACTGAAAGCTTCCCCTTCTGTTAGACATTCTGTGACGAATTCTTGAAACATCTGTCAAATCTTATTTCGTTCTAGTATGCCTCGTGTTACGTATTGCTACATTTAATCAAAAAGGTTTATAAAAACCCTAAAGAGCAATTTATGAGTAAAATATGACACATTTTTCATAATTGTGGCCATCTTGGAATTCAGGGGCTAAATGGTCCAGCAAACATTGGAAACATTTTGTTTCAATATTTACAATATATATTGCATAAATATTGCTATATTTAATCAAAAAGAATATTAACTGCATTTTTTCATAACAGAAAAAAACACCTTAAAGAGCATTTTATGAGTAAAATATGACTCATTTTTCAAACGGCGGTCATCTTGGATTTCAGGGATAAATTCTCCTGCAAAATATGGAAACATATTTTATTTCAATCTTTACAACATATACTGCATAAATATTGCCATATTTAATCAAAAAGACTATTAACGGCGCTATTTTATGCCGGGAAAACCCTAAAGAAGAATGTATGAGTAAAATATGACACATTTTTCATAACGGCGGCCATCTTGGATTTCAGGGGCTAAATAGTCCAGCCAAAAACTGAAAACATATTTGTGACGTGTCATGTCAAAAGTAGACACTTTTGGGCAGGATCGTAAATGGAAAAAAGCCAAAAATCTGTCCGGGGATTTTTAACAAACCCAAATTCACAATTTGGGTTTGTTGCGAATTTGTGATGTTATTAATGTTTAAAATATTGTCTGATAGTTTCAGACTGGAATATAACTGGCATCTGGTATTTTTGAGACATTTTCAAAATAATTCCTACTCTTAACATTGTCAATAATATTTTTAAAGGCCGATATCTCAATTTCCAATTTTATAATACCATAACTTACGAATTCAATATCTTCGCTTAGGAATGTCCGATTTCATTGGGGAAAACGGCGTTGTGGAGCAAAATATCTTTATATTTAAGATATGTAAAAACCTCAAAATTGATAACCTGCCCAAAAGTGTCTGTTTTTGACATGGCACGTCACGTTTGTTTCAATCTCTACAACATATATTGCATAAATATTATCATATTTAACCTAAAAGACTATTAACTGTCATATATACCCTCTTTTTTTACATAGGGAGTCCCCTCTAGAAATCATAATAAAAGAAAATCAAAGTGATAATTGCCCTGTGCATCTTTCTTTTACTTGCTAAAATAGGTACAATTGCAACATTTTGCGCACTCGCAATGGTCCATAAAATAGCAACATTCACTACTTCTAATAACTGCAAACCATTTTCATAATTATACATTACTAGTTAATTACATTGTAAGCTACAGTAGACTATATACGCAATACAGAACAGTCGGAATAAATTAACAGTGAAAGTAAGAGCAATAGAGTATGGCGAATATAGCTTTAAAATGTTTTATATTGATAATTTTAGCAGGGAGACGAAGTTAGTATTTGCGCAAGAGCAAAGAGTTGTTTGGCAATTCAAATAGTCAATTATGTTAAAGATGAAGGCGAACTTACATTTTTGGTGAACATTCTATCATATCTCATTTTTGTAAGTAACTGGTACATCATAATAAAGTTCGTAGTCAATTATTTTTAAATGATATACCATAATTCCAAGACAATAATTACATTATTGTCTCTCTTGGACTACCAAATCAATTAAAACAACAAAGGTGTAAAATATGGTCTGCCATAGACATGCTATATTATTTTGCCTTGTATGAACAACAGATGGCGCCCTGAGTAAACACGTGACACTATACTTCAACATATCATATTAGTAGATCGTTCAGATAAGCATGTTTACAATTTTTCCCACACTGTTGTCAAACATTTAAGAATATCCTCAGGTATTATCGGCGTAGTATTGTGGATCAGTTTCTTCTGTCTCTCTTCGATTATCAAAATCCCCAACTAAATGATAAAAAAGTCAAACATCATTTCGTTGTTCTTTCTGGTCGTCTTCTGCTTCTTTGTATCCATCTGCTGATCTTGAGCACCTGTTATACAGAGAATCCTGGGCCAGTTCTATTCCGTCCTTAAATGTTTCAGGTAGAGGTATATTTCTGGTTTCTGGTAACATTTGACTCACAAAAGCAGCAAATATAGCACACACACCAAGAAAGTTTAGCGGCAAATATTCTGTGACATTATTCTGAAAAAAAAAAAAAGGAAACATGGAAATATGTTAGAACGGCAATTTAAAACTTATATAAAACAATGTCAGTCATTCATTATACAACATTTTTTTAATTCAAGATCATTAATTTTGCAGTTTTGTAAAGAAAATCGCTTTAAAGGCATCTAAAACATTTGCTTACATTGGATGAAAATAATTGCGCCAAATTGTCAAACTGGGTCTTAATTATAATGAATTCTTAAATTTAGTAACATAAAGCAAAATAAATTCAACATACCAAGTAAATAACGAACGGTGCAACAATACCACCGATTCTGGCAAACATCGAGCAGACTCCAAAGCAAAGCGTACTGTAAAAATGTGGTAAATATTACCATTTTAGTTGTATAAAAAAGCCCCAACATGAATGGTGGTACAAATGTATACAAACCCTTCATTTCTGGTACACGTCTGTAAGAGCCCAATACGTAACAAAATCCCAGTACGTATCAATTTGATACGTATTGGGCTCAACCTCTTCTACCTAGAACAAAAAGTGGCAAAAATAATTCATCCGCCCAATACGTAACAAAACTAAAATTTGATTAAAATTACTTTATTCATACTCCCTCCCTCTGTAGTGGTTTTTGTTACGTATTGGGCTCTATACATTTTTGTTACGTATTGGGCTCCGGTTGTTTTCAAGCAAATTATGGATATTATGTGCATGTGTTTTTATAGAAGTACTTTATATTGACCCAGTAACTCATTTTGAGTCTTTCTAGAACAAAATATTTGACAGTGTTTTATCTCTAGACTTGGAATTTATTTGTTACGTATTGGCCTCTGGTTATTTTAAAAGGACATTATCATGATTAAATGCATGTTTTTGTTATAGAATTACTTTATATTGACTCAGTAAATCCTTTTGAGTCATTTTGAGTCTTTCTAGAAAAAAAATTTGACAGTGTTTTTTCTCTAGACTTAGAATTTTTTTGTTACGTATTGGGCTCTGGTTATTTTTTAAAGCAAATTATAGGTTTTAGGTGCATGTTTTTGTTATAGAATTACTTTATATTGACCCAGTAACTCATTTTGAGTCATTTGTGACTCTTTCTAGAGTCATTTTGAGTATTTTTAGAACAAAATATTTGTCAGTGTTTTTCGGCTGGATTTTTTTTTTGTTACGTATTATTACGTATTTTATGTGTTTTGGAGGTTACACTGTCGGTAAAGCTCTTTTATCCGGATTTTTTCGCATATATGGACATGAGCTGACCTCCAGTTAATATTTATCGAAGAAAGAAAAAAAATCGAGTGGGTCTAATTTTTTGTTACGTATTGGGCTCTTTACATTTTTTATGCGTTTTGGAGGATACACTGTCGGAAAAGCTCTTTTATCCGGATTTTTTCGCAAATATGGACATGACATGACCTCCATTTAATATTTATCGAAGAAAGAACAAAATTCGAGTGGGTCTATTTTTTTTTGTTACGTATTGGGCTCTATACATTCTTTATGCGTTACACGGTCGGTAAAGCTCTTTTATCCGGATTTTTCGCATATATGGACATGACCTGACCTCCAGTTAATATTTATCGAACAAAGAAAAAAATTCGAGTGGGTCTAATTTTTTGTTACGTATTGGGCTCTTTACATTTTTTATGTGTTTTGGACGTTACACTGTCGGAAAAGCTCCTTTATCCGGATTTTTTCGCATATATGGACATGACCTGACCTCCAGTTAATATTTATCGAACAAAGAAAAAAATTCGAGTGGGTCTAATTTTTTGTTACGTATTGGGCTCTTTACATTTTTTATGTGTTTTGGAGGTTACACTGTCGGAAAAGCTCTTTTATCCGGATTTTTTCGCATATATGGAAATGACTTGACCTCCGGTTAATATTTATCGAAGAAAGAAAACAATTCGAGTGGGTCTAATTTTTTGTTACGTATTGGGCTCCATACATTTTTTTATGTGTTTTGGAAGTTACACTGTCGGAAAAGCTCTTTTATCCGGATTTTTTCGCATATATGGAAATGACTTGACCTCCGGTTAATATTTATCGAAGAAAGAAAACAATTCGAGTGGGTCTAATTTTTGTTACGTATTGGGCTCTATACATTTTTATGTGTTTTGGAGGTTACACTGTCGGTAAAGCTCTTTTATCCGGATTTTTTCGCATATATGGACATGAGCTGACCTCCAGTTAATATTTATCGAAGAAAGAAGAAAAAAAAAATTCGAGTGGGTCTAATTTTTTTGTTACGTATTGGGCTCTTTACATTTTTTATGCGTTTTGGAGGTTACACTGTCGGAAAAGCTCTTTTATCCGGATTTTTTGCATATATGGACATGACCTGACCTCCATTTAATATTTATCGAAGAAAGAAAAAAATTCGAGTGGGTGTAATTTTTTGTTACGTATTGGGCTCTATACATTCTTTATGCGTTACACGGTCGGTAAACCTCTTTTATCCGGATTTTTCGCATATATGGACATGACCTGACCTCCAGTTAATATTTGTCGGAAAAGCTCTTTTATCCGGATTTTTTCGCAAATATGGAAATGACTTGACCTCCGGTTAATATTTATCGAAGAAAGAAAACAATTCGAGTGGGTCTAATTTTTTGTTACGTATTGGGCTCTATACATATGTGTTTTGGAGGTTACACTGTCGGAAAAGCTCTTTTATCCGGATTTGTTCGCATATATGGAAATGGCTTGATTTCCGGTTAATATTTATCGAAGAAAGAAAACAATTCGAGTGGGTCTAATTTTTTGTTACGTATTGGGCTCTATACATTTTTTATGTGTTTTGGAGGTTACACTGTCGGTAAAGCTCTTTTATCCGGATTTTTTCGCATATATGGACATGAGCTGACCTCCAGTTAATATTTATCGAAGAAAGAAAAAAATTCGAGTGGGTCTAATTTTTTGTTACGTATTGGGCTCTATACATTTTTTATGTGTTTTGGAGGTTACACTGTCGGTAAAGCTCTTTTATCCGGATTTTTTCGCATATATGGACATGAGCTGACCTCCAGTTAATATTTATCGAAGAAAAAAAAAAAATTCGAGTGGGTCTAATTTTTTTGTTACATATTGGGCTCTATACATTTTTTTATGCGTTTTGGAGGTTACACTGTCGGAAAAGCTCTTTTATCCGGATTTTTTCGCATATATGGACATGACCTGACCTCCAGTTAATATTTATCGAAGAAAAAAAAAAATTCGAGTGGGTCTAATTTTTTTGTTACGTATTGGGCTCTTTACATTTTTTATTCGTTTTGGAGGTTACACTGTTGGAAAAGCTCTTTTATCGGGATTTTTTCGCATATATGGACATGACATGTCCTCCAGTTAATATTTATCGAAGAAAGAAAAAAATTCGAGTGGGTCTAATTTTTTGTAACGTATTAGCCTCTATACATTTTGTATGCGTTTTGGAGGTTACACTGTCGGAAAAGCTCTTTTATCCGGATTTTTTCGCATATATGGACATGACCTCACCTCCGGTTAATATTTATCGAAGAAAGAAAAAAAAATTCAAGGGGTCTAATTGTTTTGTTACGTTATACGTTTTGACTCCGACACTCTCAGAAAAGTTCTTCAATCCGGATTTTTTTGCATAAATGGAGTTGACCTGACTTACGGTTAATACCTATCGAAGAAAGAAAAAAGTGGAGAGGGTCTAATTGTTACGTTATGCGTTTTGGCTCGACACTGTCGAAAAAGTTCTTTTTTCCGTGACATTTATCGAAGAAAGAAAAAAAAAATCGAGTTAGGATTTATTTTAAAATTTGTACAGATATAGAAACTAAATGTTTTTTTTTAATTTAAATTTTTTTGAAAGACTAGTCTTAATTGATAATCTAACAAATATCCAGTAGTAAAAATTGACAATGTCCCTAATGGATGAACCAGTATTTAATACTTGTTTGGATTTTTAAAATCTGAAGTTTAAAAAAAATCGACTGGACCGACCGGCCCATTCTTCCCATTTTGAACATAGAATAGCTTGTTATTTAGAGGGCGAATGCGTACGGGATGAGAGTGTGCTGGGATGAAAGTGTGCGGGCCGCGTGGAAATATACGTGGTGAAAGTGTGCGGGGTGAAGTGTCCAGTATTATCCCATACTTACAATTTATTATGAATCGGATATTCATATTGGTATCGGTACCTTGCGAAAAAGTTATATTCGATCGTCGATTTTTATTACACAAGATAATAATTATCTAGCTCTGTTCAGTAAGCCAATGGGCGAATATCGTAATTATACGAAAAATATGTCCAATATACGATATTTGTTAATGTCACTGATATAATATGATATCAAGCTATTTAAACGTGTGTGCAAATCCTATTGGGAAATTATGAAAAAATTATACATTATTATCCTGGTGGGCCAGAAAAGGTGTTATTTTAATGCTTACATTCTTAAGAGGGTTGACCGTGTGTTGTATTCTTTCTTGTTTAATTTTTTTTAATTGTTTTATTAGTATTATTTTAATTTTTTTTATTTTACTGAGAAATGTGCTCAATTTTACTGGGAGAATTTGCTTTAAAATGAGTATATATGGCCGTTGCCATGGAAACTGCCTTCACTTTGAATGCTCCTAATAGCTTAAACTTAAAGCTTGTATATCAATAATATAAAGTTTAATACAAACTTTTGAAATGCAAGAAACTGCTCAAGATTATAAAAGAGGCTCCATCACTAAAACACGCATTAGTGCCTACTTTTAATTTCAAGAGTTCATAGGTCAAAAACCAGAGGTCTCAGAAAAATGTTTGTATTGACTTTTGATCCAAAAGAGCAGGAAAAAAACCAAAAAATCAAATGTCTTGAATGAACACAAAAAATTTGAAGTTACTACCCCCATGCATATCCGATGACCCCTTTTATTGCATTAACCTAAAATTTCAAAAATAATTAGTCAATTTTTTTCAAGTTGCTAATATCGCCAAAAATGACTAAATTGGTCTATATTTTGTTAGCTCATTCCAAAAGACAATACTTTGGTGAAACCGACACCAAATGATAAACATTTTCACTCCCCACAAACACTTTTGTGGGTCAACCCAGGTGGTGGCCGCATTGCATTCTCTAAATTCAGTAAATTTTCATCGTCAACCGTGTAATTGAATGGGATTATTTTGAAATTTTAAAACGCTTGAAATATCACAAACAAATAGGCCTATGTTGATAAATAATATAAATACAAGTTAAAACCGTTGGGGTTCGATAATGAACCCCACAAAACTAACTGAGTATATTGGAAAATGCCATACGGCCGGGCGGTTTCACAAGTTGCCGGCTCGATCATGTCATCCGCCGCCTGGGTCAACCAGGAATCAAATTTCGAAGAAGAGAATCCATTTTTCTGGAATCCGTCACGTCCCCCCCCCCTGGCCTCCTGTTATGCACCTGGTGCGCCTAACTTTATAGGCCATATGCCTTTAATCATTATTAGTTTTCTAAATCACAGCAGAATGTCAATTTTCAGGGGGGGGGGGAGGGGCTTTCCCACTGAGGCTCTGGACCCCGACAGAGGCCTAGCATTGAGTCCCCTGGACCCCCTGTCGATGTCTTTGGGCACGCCCATGATATTCTTGCAGCAATTTCATGTTCAAAGGGAAGCAAGAAACGTCATTCCCTCCATAATAATTTCCAACTTGTTTTTATACTTTTGTAGGCCTACATCGCGGCATCACATGATCAGGTGTACAGTGACTTGTTAACTCTAAAAAGTAAATCTATGATTTTAGTGCTGTAACATTCTGACTGGATAATGTGAGAACCAGTACAAGTGTCAACCGAAAGCATTCGATAAAACAAATCAAAAACAAAAAGACCAAGGACTTGTTTTTAGTTAGGAGAGGAGAACATCAATTTTTTTTACCTGATTGGTGGGGGAACCTGAAAGGGGGAACGTAAAAAATCGAGAAAAAATATGGAAATCCTCCATCCCCCCCCTTGCTGGCGTAATTAAATATTGACCGCTCCCTAAATACTGCAAAAATCTGAAATGTGTGAAAATCATAGATTTTCTATTATGTTGTCCTGCAATCACACCAAATTTGTCTGAAAGTTTGGCACATGTGTAAACATACAACAAATTTGCAAAAAAAGGTTTTAAAGGGGTACTACATCCATTGCATTTTTTTTTTGCATTTTGTGAAGAAATGAGAAAAACAATTGGACAAAGTGGTATGCAAAATGAAGGGGTAAATCTTCTCGTTCTATTGGTGGCATCGGTATCAATATAACTTACATGCTTTTAAAGGTAGAAGCCAAAAGGTGGTACATCACTGGTGTTTTAAATTCACTTCATTTTGGAAAGCTTACTATCATCGGATTTCGTTAAAATGTTGGATATGTGTTGCTAACACATTAGGGAAATAATGTTGATAGGCTATGTAAAATGGGAATAAGCGGTTCCTGATTTCTTTTATGACTTCATGAACTTGGTGCTCCACACCTATCAAAAAACAAACTGGTTAAAATGCTTCTATTTTCAATTTTGAGCTATACTTTTTAACTTGCGACATTATTTCACATTAATTAAGCCATAGGTAACAGGTTACCACAACCACACTACAGCAATGTTGACAAAAAATTGTATTTCTTGTCGCCTATACCACCATATTAGGTAGTTTTTCGTAAGCTTCACTTTTGTGATTTTGGTAACTATTTTATATTTATGTGTCCATTCCATCTCAACTAGGCAATCTAAATTGTACTCACCATTTACATCCCAAGGTATTTTAGTATATCCACCTCACACCTTTTCAATATTATATCCAGTAAAAGACAAAATATCAAAATTGATGCCTCATTATAATATCACAGACTATCACAAGTTTTCAAAATGGATGCCTAAATTTGACCTGAACAAAGTGACCTATAACATGACCTATGATGACATATAGCCTTTTTAAATCTCTTTTCCTAACAACACATTATAGAAGGTATATAGTATTAAATTGACTATGCATCCATTGTGGAAAAGTTTATTTAATTTATTCAGTGTTATTTAGCATGCATTTCTGAATAAGTTTTCTATAGATAGTATAACAAAGAATTTAATGTATTCTATTCATGTACTCTACTTAAAGAGAATAAATTATGTACTTCATAAATTTGCAACAAAAAAAGAAGAGGGATACTGATCAAAATCATGGTATTATACCCCTTAAGCAGAATCCATATTACCTTCCCTGAGTCCTCGACCATACCCGTCCTGAGGGCCAGGTCGATTCGCACCCAAAACAATTCGGTCCCACGCCAATTCGGCCACAAACCATTTTGAGCACATGCGATTTCTGTTCCAAACAAAATCGGTCATTTACCAATAAACTGTATATGGTTTTTTAGTATAAACGTTACGTTCATCATTAAACAGAGAAAATTAAAAGATATATCATGAAAGAGGACGCCCCAAAAGGACCAAAACATGCCGGAAACTATAGGAAGAATGAATATATGAAGGGGTGGGGTGGTATGGGGTGAGACACCCCTCCTCCAATTCTTAATGTTGTCGGTAAAAGTGACGGTTGTCGGCAAAACATATAGGATTGTCGGCAGATTACAAAAGCCAATGTGCGGAAGTTGTTGTTATACAATATTGTTATTGTAAAAGTAGTTAATAATGAAAAAAAAAATATTGAGGAAAAATTTTGATTATCACCCCCCCCACACACACACACACCCACCCCTTTTAGATTCTTGAGCGCCCTGGCGAAAAAATAAATTTGGGATCTACAATTCACAATTGTATTAGACAGACCAAAATATTTCCGTCGGCAAAATATGCCGTATACCCCCCAATGCGATTGGTCTAACGACGCCCCTGCTTACTTTGCTAGATGGCTATGTGAAGTTATTGCTATCTATTCACGATAGCTGCTGGCTCTATGAAGTCATTGTTATCTACTGAAGTTAGGTAATGTATATATGATGTCATTATTATCTACTGAAGATAGCTGATGGCTATGATAAGTCATTAATATCTACTGAATGTAGCTGATGACTATTAAAGTCATTGCTATCTACTGAAGATAGCTGATGACTATGTGAAGTCATTGCTATCTACTGATGTTAGCTGATGGCTCTCTGAAATCATTGCTATCTACTGAATATAGCTGATGACTAAGTTAAGTCTTTGATATCTACTGATGTTAGCTGATGGCTCTGTGGAGTCATTGCTATCTACTTAGAAAAGCTGACGGCTATGTAAACTCATTGATATATCTACTTAAGACACTGATAGCTATGGGAAGTCAGTGCTATGAAATGAAGATAGTTGACTGCTCTCTGAAGTCATTACTATCTACCATGTCTACTGAAGATAACCGATATGGCAATGTGAAGTCAGTGCTATCAAATAAATATCTGCGAAATCATTACTATCTAACTAGTGAAGATATGTGTTGGCTATATAAAGTCAGTGCTATCTGCTGAAGATAGCCAGTGCTATCTACTGAAGATAGCCGATTGCCCTGAGAAGTCATTTCAAACTACTAAAATAGCTGCTTGTTCTGCGAAGTCTTTGCTATCTACAGAGGTTACCTGATGGCTGTGTCAATTCATTTCATTACCGAAGATAGCTGATAGCTCTGTGAAGTCATTGCTATATCTGGTGAAGATAGCTGATTACTGTGTGAAGCTATCTACTAAAGATAGCTGATGGCTATGTGATGTCATTGCTATCTACTGAGGTTAGCTGATGGCTATGTGAAGTTATTGCTAATTATTCAAGACATGGCTCTATGAAGTCATTGTTATTTGAAGTTATTTTATCTACTGAAGATAGTTGATGTCTAATATGGAGTAATTGCCAGCTACTAAAGAAAGCCGATGGCTATTATGAAGTCATTACTATCTACTAAAGATAGCTGGTTGCTCTGTGAGGTCATTGTTATCTACTGAGGTTAGCTGATGGCTATGTGAATTCATTAATATCTACTAAAGATAGCTGATGACTATGTGAAGTCATTTCTATCTACTGAAGATAGCTAATGGATATATGTGATGTAAGTGCTACCTACTGATATTAGCGGGTGGCTATGTGAAGTCTTTACTATCTGCTGAAGATAGCTAATGGCTATGTAAAGTTAATGCTATATACCGGGGTTAGCTGATGGCTCTGTGAAGTTATTCTCACCTACTAAAGGGAAACAGGACATTTCGCATCCCTACCATTTCACCCCCTACATGCTGAACTGCTGAATATAATATAGTGCTCACACACCACGTATCTACTAAAGGGAAACAGGACACTTCGCCTACCTGACATTTCGCCCCTTATATGCTGAACTGCTAAATACAATCCCAACCCACCGAACTAGTTATGGTTAGGGTTTAGGGTTTGGACTTAGGGCAATGGTTTAGGGTTTAGGATATTCGGGTTGGGTTAAGGTTTTCAGAGCGTAAGGGTAAGGGCGCTGCTTGTGGTTAGGGTTTTGGTTTGGGACTTGGGTTAAGATTTATAGTTATAGGGCTTAGGGTTAGGGTTAACGGTTAGGGTGAGGGTTACGGCCCTATATCAATTGTCAACTTGATACAGTATTTGCCAATCTAGAAATGGTCATATAAAGTCATTGTTATCTATTGATATATATGCTGATGGCTATGTAAAGTCATATTTATTTACTGAGGTTGCTGATGGCTATGTGAAGTAATTGCTATCTACTGAAGATAGCTGATGGTTATGTAAAGACAGTGCTATCAAATGATAGCAGATTGTTATGTGAAGTCATTGCTATCTACTGAAGCTTATATTTCATATTTTATTTCATTGTGGCATTTTCCCAGGGGCGTTGAACCTCCTTGATATACGAGGGCCATTCAAAAGTTCTACCTCCACTCTTATAACTTCTGTCCTGTATAAAATGATAGCTTCTTCAAGCTTAGCATAATTGTACATCTAAATGTTACCTACACTGTTTTTTATACATTTTCCATATTTTTGTAGGTGAACTCATAACGAAAGTAAGATTTCATATGCCGGAAACGATAAAAAGTCGTAAACATTTAAATGAAAATAATGTGTGTATTCCTCTTAGGAATATACAAGTGTTATGATTAGGTAAAAAAAAAGTTGTTGTGTTGCCATCCGCGGCCGGGTCAAAATCGCGAAAATAATTATGGGCCCGGTTTATTTTGGGTTTAAAAAAACAAATTAAAAAAATTAAAAACAAAATTAAATAAGTAAACTAAGAGTTAGTTGTGAAGGGCCTTGATATTATTTACTTCAATAAAATATTCAACATCGGGTAGAAAATACAGCCGATATTATGCATTTGCCTCTCTTCACTCATGTTACTGTGAAATAGTAGGTATCAAATGGTTGAGTTGGTTAAAACAATCCGGCCGGCTGTACCACCAGATTTTAGGCTTGGGAGGGCAAGACAACAATTTAGTTTTTTTTGGCCTAATATGCTAGCATATTATAACTGAAACAACATCAAATGTGTAACCAAACATCAACAATACCAGTTATAAAAATGTATCTTATGTTTAAAAACATATCCCAACATCCAATTCTTTTCGGTAAATCACATAAACCTTTGCGAGTACACCTGAGATGTCGTTACTTGACGTCACGTCGACTTATATACAATATCGCAGTAACGATGTTTGCTAAACGATGTTCGGATCGGCCTGACGCGTACTGAAGTCAAATGACGACATATCAGGTGTAATCGCAAAGGCTTATGGGTTCACCGAAAAGATCAATTACACGAAATAGACACTGAAGTAATAATTTAGCAAGATTGAAAAAATACGTGCGTGTCCGATTACCCCTCCGCACCACACCCTAAATCAGCACCAATGGAGTATCGCCCTGGGGCAGAGTGGCAAGTTCTGCTCAGTCGACAGAAATGTGAAAAAAATACAGTTTGCAACTTCCTTTTGGTTTATTATAGACTTAAAATTAACCCCATTTTGGGCCATGTCAATGTCCTGTTTTCTAAAAGGACTGTACGCTAAACATTAAATTGGCCTCATGTGCTTTTCATATTTGTCAACAATGTAGGCCTAAATATTATACCCAAATTTTCACAAAATACAGTCCGAAATTGAATCAAGCGCCGATAAAATTTCGGAAGCGGTGGTCTCACGGGGCTGTCATTTTCTTCTAAAGGGGGTGGGGTCATTATGTCCGACCAGAGTCCATTTTGTTTACGGCCGCCCTGTCTCTCTCCGTTTTCTTTTTCTCCTTCCCCTCTTCTTTATACGTTAACCATCACGTTCTTTCTTTGTTTAGGCCTATATCTCTACGTTTTCTCTCCTTTTATTCGTTCTTCTATGCAATTTATTCCCGCGTTTCATCACAGTCCACCGGCTTTCTTTTTAGACCCTTCTACACTCGGATCCGTGGATAATGACTGGTAATGAAGACTATGTAACATTATTAATCAGTTCAATGTTTGGTTACTGGTTACTGGGTTTTCGATTACAATTTGTTTTCATTAAAAGAAATAATAGTGTCTGTCAATCATTACACTACAGTTTGTATTTCTAGGGCTGTTTGATTTCTTCAAATAAAGTAAATCCCATGGCCCTCTATAATTACGCACAAAAGATCGCCGCATGATCCGACAGTGTGTGTAATCATTGACATGGGTTACAGAACTTTTTGTTCATAGGTCGTATGTAATTATGTATCATTCCATTATCCAAAGACGGAACCGAACCAAGATTGTGGGACAGCCCAGGACACTCTGTGTGGGACTGAACACATCTCACACAACACTCATCTCAAAGTTTGTTCGGTGCATCATGCAGTTATTGTTGCCTACATGTATGTACACAACACAGGGGCAATCACAATAGGCAATTGACCCCTACTGGTAGCGCTGTGTTGTAGATATAGGAGATGAACTAGTTAGCGTCATATATCAAAAAGTATAAAAGCTATGATTTAGTACTTGCTCTATGTTTCAATTACTTATTCTTTTCAAAATTTCTGAATTTTCGACCCGGTACATGCTTCAATAACGAGGGACCATACATTTGTATGAGAAAGAAATCCTACCATCTATATCCAAACTCCCATGTTATTCCAATGCACATTTTGCTTCACCGGACCGCCCTGGCTTGGTCGCATTTGGAAGAGGGTGTCACGAAACCGTAATAGGTACAAACTTAGTACTTTCTGTCAATCAAGTATGGTTTATTCTCTACATGTCATCTTTAAATCATTAGCATAGTCCTTATAATAACGGGGGACCACCTTGATGAGTAAATGACAGCAAACCATTGCAAAACACCCCAAAACTCGGTCAGTGGAGCTCCGCCCGTACATGTCAATAGCGTCATTATCGATTGGATTAGTCGACCGTAGCGGTCTTGGATTTATATTATCACGTGGTAATAAATTTGCATTGGACAATCGATTACTATAATGGTTTAGTACTGCATATCTCGGTTTAATCTTCACTAAGTGGGTTTATGGTTGGAAAGGTCACGGTGAATTTGTCGTGGACATAACTGCACTATGGTTTTAACAAGCGATTTGTTACACGGGTATTGCTTCAGCTGGCTTCGCCGCTAAAAAATATCAGAATAAAACCATTTTTTTACATTAACACCTACCAATGGAATAATTTTTGTCTATGATTAATATTAATGGCATATCAAATGAAGTCGAACCATGAAACCAAAAAATCCTATAAACCCCATTTTTTGACATGCAAACCTCCAAACGCATAACATAACAAAATCTGTGAACTTGTACTCCTAGGGCCTAGGGGAAAGTTAGCCCATATTTGCAAGACTATCCTTGCATTCAAGGTAAAACAAACATACTCATGTTACCCTCGGGCCATGGGCTGGCCTGGTGTCAGATCTTCAGGGAAAGATGACATTCCAATATGCGCCTTTAAAAGAAATAGTCGGTACTTCCTGTTTCTTCAATAAATAAATATTAATTAGAGATCAAATCAAGTAACTCCTTGCGAAAAAAATCTGGATAAAAGAACTTTTCCGACAGGGTAACCTCCAAAACGCATAACGTAACAAAAAATTAGACCCCACTCGATTTTTTTTCTTTCTTCTATAAATATTAACTGGAGGTCAGGTCATGTCCATATATGCTAAAAATCCGGATAAAAGAGCTTTTCCGACAGTGTATCCTTCAAACGCATAAAAATGTAAAGAGCCCAATACGTAACAAAAAATAGACCCACTCGAATTTTTTTCTTTCTTCGATAAATATTAACTGGGGGTCATGTCATGTCCATATATGCGAAAAAATCCCGATAAAAGAGCTTTTCCAACTGTGTAACCTCTAAAACGCATAAAAAAGTATACTGCCCAATACGTAACAAAAAATTAGAACCACTCGAATTTTTTTCTTTCTTCGATAAATATTAAATGGAGGTCAAGTCATGTCCATATATGCGAAAAAAAATCCGGATAAAAGAGCTTTTCCGACAGTGTAACCTCCGAAACGCAAAAAAAGGTATAGAGCCCAATACGTAACAAAAAATTAGACCCACTCGAATTGTTTTCTTTGTTCGATAAATATTAACTGGAGGTCAGGTCATGTCCATATATGCGAAAAAATCCGGATAAAAGAGCTTTACCGACCGTGAAACGCATAAAGAATGTATAGAGCCCAATACGTAACAAAAAATTAGACCCACTCGAATTTTTTTCTTTCTTCGATAAATATTAACTGGAGGTCAGCTCATGTCCATATATGCGAAAAAATCCGGATAAAAGAGCTTTACCGACAGTGTAACCTCCAAAACACATAAAAATGTATAGAGCCAAATACGTAACAAAAAATTAGACCCACTGGAATTGTTTTCTTTCTTCGATAAATATTAACTGGAGGTCAAGTCATGTCCATATATGCGAAAAAATCCGGATAAAAGAGCTTTTTCGACCGTGTAACGCATAAAAAATGTATAGAGCCCAATACGTAACAAAAAATTTGACCCACTCGAATTGTTGTCTTTCTTCGATAAATATTAACCGGAGGCAAGTCATGTCCATATATGCAAACAAATCCGGATAAAAGAGCTTTTCCGACAGTGTAACCTCCAAAACGCATAAAAAATGTATAGAGCCCAATACGTAACAAAAAATTAGACCCACTCGAATTTTTTCTTTCTTCGATAAATATTAACCGGAGATAAAGTTATGTCAATATATGAGAACAAATCCGGATAAAAGAGCTTTGCCGACAGTGTAACCTCCAAAACGCATAAAAAATGTAAAGAGCCCAATACGTAACAAAAAATTAGACCCACTCGAATTTTTTCTTTCTTCGATAAATATTAACCGGAGATAAAGTCATGTCAATATATGAGAAAAAATCCGGATACAAGAGCTTTGCCGACAGTGTAACCTCCAAAACGCATAAAAATGTATAGAGCCCAATACGTAACAAAAAATTAGACCCACTCGAATTGTTTTCTTTCTTCGATAAATATTAACTGGAGGTCAGGTCATGTCCATATATGCGAAAAAATCCGGATAAAAGAGCTTTTCCGACAGTGTAACCTCCAAAACGCATAAAAAATGTATAGAGCCCAATACGTAACAAAAAATTAGACCCACTCGAATTTTTTTATTTCTTCGATAAATATTAACCGGAGATCAGGTCATGTCCATATATGAGAAAAAATCCGGATAAAAGAGCTTTTCCGACAGTCTTACCACAAAAACGCATAAAAAATATATAGAGCCCAATACGTAACAAAAAATTAGAACCACTCGAATTGTTTTCTTTCTTCGATAAATATTAAATGGGGGTCAGGTCATGTCCATATATGCGAACAAATCCGGATAAAAGAGCTTTTCCGACAGTGTAACCTCCAAAACGCATAAAAATGTATAGAGCCCAATACGTAACAAAAAATTAGACCCACTCGAATTTTTTTTTTTCTTTCTTCGATAAATATTAACTGGAGGTCAAGTCATGTCCATATATGAGAAAAAATCCTGATAAAAGAGCTTTTCCGACAGTGTAACCTCCAAAACGCATAAAAAATGTATAGAGCCCAATACGTAACAAAAAATTAGACCCACTCGAATTGTTTTCTTTGTTCGATAAATATTAACTGGAGGTCAGGTCATGTCCATATACGCGAAAAATCCGGATAAAAGAGCTTTACCGACCGTATAACGCATAAAGAATGTATAGAGCCCAATACGTAACAAAAAGTTAGACCCACTCGAATTTTTATTTTTCTTCGATAAATATTAAATGGAGGTCAGGTCATGTCCATATATGCGAAAAAATCCGGATAAAACAGCTTTTCCGACAGTGTAACCTCCAAAACGCATAAAAAATGTAAAGAGCCCAATACGTAACAAAAAATTAGACCCACTCGAATTTTTTTTCTTTCTTCGATAAATATTAAATGGAGGTCAGGTCATGTCCATATATGCGAAAAAATCCGGATAAAACAGCTTTTTCGACAGTGTAACCTCCAAAACGCATAAAAAATGTAAAGAGCCCAATACGTAACAAAAAATTAGACCCACTCGAATTTTTTTCTTTCTTCGATAAATATTAACTGGAGGTCAGCTCATGTCCATATATGCGAAAAAATCCGGATAAAAGAGCTTTTCCGACCGTGTAACGCATAAAGAATGTATAGAGCCCAATACGTAACAAAAAGTTAGACCCACTCGATTTTTTTTCTTTCTTCGATAAATATTAAATGGAGGTCAGGTCATGCCCATATATGCGAAAAAATCCGGATAAAACAGCTTTTTCGACAGTGTAACCTCCAAAACGCATAAAAATGTAAAGAGCCCAATACGTAACAAAAAATTAGACCCACTCGAATTTTTTTCTTTCTTCGATAAATATTAACTGGAGGTCAGCTCATGTCCATATATGCGAAAAAATCCGGATAAAAGAGCTTTTCCGACCGTGTAACGCATAAAGAATGTATAGAGCCCAATACGTAACAAAAATTAGACCCACTCGATTTTTTTTTTTTTTTTTTTTCTTTTTTCGATAAATATTAAATGGAGGTCAGGTCATGCCCATATATGCGAAAAAATCCGGATAAAACAGCTTTTCCGACAGTGTAACCTCCAAAACGCATAAAAAATGTAAAGAGCCCAATACGTAACAAAAAAATTAGACCCACTCGAATTTTTTTTTTCTTCGATAAGTATTAAATGGAGGTCAGGTCATGTCCATATATGCGAAAAAATCCGGATAAAACAGCTTTTCCGACAGTGTAACCTCCAAAACGCATAAAAAATGTAAAGAGCCCAATACGTAACAAAAAATTAGACCCACTCGAATTTTTTTTTTTTCTTTGTTAAATATTAACTGGATGTTAATTTATTTCCTTATATGTGTAAAAATCCGTATAAAAGATCTTTTCTGACAGTGTAACCTCCAAAACACATAAAAATGTATAGAGCCCAATACGTAACAAAAATCTAGACCCATTCGAATTGTTTTCTTTCTTCGATAAATATTAACCGGAGGTCAAGTCATGTCCATATATGCGAAAAAATCCGGATAAAAGAGCTTTTCCGACAGTGTAACCTCCAAAACGCATAAAAAATGTATAGAACCCAATACGTAACAAACAAAATCCAGCCGAAAAACACTGACAAATATTTTGTTTTAAAAATACTCAAAATGACTCTAGAAAGAGTCACAAATGACTCAAAATGAGTTACTGGGTCAATATAAAATAATTCTATAACAAAAACACGCACTAATAACCATAATTTGCTTTAAAAATAACCAGAGCCCAATACGTAACAAGAAAAATTCTATGTCTAAAGAAAAAACACTGTCAAATTTTTTTTTCTAGAAGACTCAAAATGAGTTACTGAGTCAATATAAAGTAATTCTATAACAAAAACATGCACCTAATAACCATAATCAGCTTTGTTCTAGAATTATTCAAAATGACTCAAAATGAGTTACCGGGTCAATATAAAGTAAGTTTATAGCAAACAAAAAATGCAACTAATCACCACAATAACCAGAGACCAATACGTAACAAAAAAGTCTAGAGAAAAAACACTGTAAAAAAAATTTCTAGAAAGACTCAAAATGACTCAAAAGGATTTACTGAGTCAATATAAAGTAATTCTATAACAAAAACATGCACCTAAAACCCATAATTTGCTTTAAAAATAACCAGAGCCCAATACGTAACAAAAAATTCTAAGTCTAGAGAAAAAACACTGTCAATTTTTTTTTTCAGAAAGACTCAAAATGACTCAAAAGGATTTACTGAGTCAATATAAAGTAATTCTATAACAAAAACATGCACCTAAAACCCATAATTTGCTTTAAAAATAACCAGAGCCCAATACGTAACAACAAAATTCTAAGTCTAGAGAAAAAACACTGTCAAAAACATTTTTTCTAGAAAGACTCAAAATGACTCAAAAGGATTTACTGAGTCAATATAAAGTAATTCTATAACAAAAACATGCACCTAATCATGATAATGTCCTTTTAAAATAACCAGAGGTCAATACGTAACAAATAAATTCCTAAGTCTAGAGATAAAACACTGTCAAATATTTTGTTCTAGAAAGACTCAAAATGAGTTACTGGGTCAATATAAAGTACTTCTATAAAAACACATGCACATAATATCCATAATTTGCTTGAAAAACAACCCGAGCCCAATACGTAACAAAAAAATGTATAGAGCCCAATACGTAACAAAAACCACTACAGAGGAGGGAGTATGAATAAAGTAATTTTAATCAAATTTTAGTTTTGTTACGTATTGGGCGGGATGAATAATTTTTTGCCACTTTTTGTTCTAGGTAGAAGAGGTTGAGCCCAATACGTATCAAATTGATACGTACTGGGATTTTGTTACGTATTGGGCTCTTACACATGTCCAGCATACTCTGATACCAAGATAGAGTATACTGAGAAAAAATGTTTTTTAAAAATAGTTGTATAGGTTTAATGAAATCAAACATATTTGTACCCAATTAGCAAACAATTAACGTTCTTGCGCTATGAAATGGTGTCACAGACAGATATCGACTGCTCAGTGCCAGAAGTGGGTAAGTGCAATAGCTGCCATATGTAGCTACCATGTGTAGATGAGTACAATATACTGTGTGCAAATTGTGAAATGTTCACAGGGCAGCTATTGCACTTACCTACTAATGGCACTGAGCAGTCGGCATACACTGTTACGTTACTATTGCCTTCAATTAAGTTTGCATTTTTATTTCACAACTTTCATAACTCCAGCATCAACTTACCGAACAGGTGTAGGCATAATTTCTGGTGTATAGAAGTATATGACATTAAATGCAAACGAAATCCAGAATTTTCCCAATGTGGAAACAACTATAATTGCTGTTGATATACTTTTTCCTAAAATGAAACAATAAGATAAACGTAGATACAAAATGATATCGATGAAGTGAGATAAAAGCAAATACCGATCCCAACCGAAACCAATGTTAATGAAAATGAAGATGGGGAAAGAAGAGTGTACATTACAAGGTGGTTCAAAAACAACGTTAATCAAAATTACGTTTTTCCACACGTAAGCCTATAGGTTGTGTCATGTCATTGTGGAAATTGAGTATTGCGTTACATGCAAGTAAAAATTATTTTCTTTTTTACAATTTCATTATCATATGCTTGGATTTTTTTTACCACAGAGCACACAGTGGTATAAATTAATATTGAAAGTCTTGTGAATAATAATTAACACTAAATAATGGTAGTGTGAGCCAACATGCATGCAATAGTAAAATTTTTGATATCCCCAGAATAAGTCGACGAAAAGTGGACAAAAGGCCTATTCTACCGGCTCGACCGACCCTATTTGAAAGGTCTGTTCGCCCGTAGAAAACTGTTTTTTCTTTCGTGGACTAACGAAACAAATTACCCGGTACTTCCTCATCTGTGGCATTTAATTTTAGAATATCTAACAAGCTATGTAAATTTCATTGCATGTTATGTCCTAAATTCCATGTGAAATTTCCAACGTACCTGCGTGAGACATCCGTGGGCCAAAAACTCTCCAATGTAAGTGATGTGATGCAGCAGCCATTATAGGCTGACTTACCTGTGGACAAGCCTAACATTGATTCTTTGACTTAAACTTGACCCGCATTTTTATTTTGAATTCTTAAATCAAATGTTATGCAACAACAACTTCAAACGGACTTTTCAACTTTGAGAAATTAACATTTGATCTTGGGCAAGGTTGTTTTTGGATCACCATGTAAAAATACGTTGTTATTGATTGTATCTGCAGAGTACTTGCTGAAAGGATTGGTATTCTACTATTTTCTCCTGCACACCAGTTTTGCCTTTCGTTTGGGTGTAAGGCGTGGAATAACTCAGAATAAATGTAACTCAAATTTACAACGTACCATTTGTTTTCGGAAGACAGGCAGTAACAACACAGCAGAGGCCACTCATTAGAAACGCAACTCCTAGGGTAGGACGGCGACCAACCCTATGTAATAAGATCACATATGTGTTTTACAACATCAAGGTGTATTACAACATCATCATAAGCAAATGCAAGAAAAAAAATCTCGTTTGTCAACCCATTACCTTGAATTGGTAAACCACGCCAAACCAGGGGCGGATCCAGGAATTTTCTATTTGGGGGAGGGGGGCATGACTGGTTTGCCGGAATCCCTTAAGACATTTTCTATACACCAAACGTCTCAATATAATCATCTCAAAAAAGTAACTAACCCCCCTTAAATAATGGCCATTATTCAAAAACGGGCTATTGTATTGAAAATCTGTAAAAGGCATTGGAAGCAGAATTTATTTCTGCGCATTTTGACACCTCATTTGATACGATAGCCCAGAAAACAATAAAACACCGGTCAATTTAATGTAGTGAGGTCCAGATTTGAAAGTTGCACTTCCATCCATTACACTGAATGCAAAATGCAAAAAGAATTTACTGCAACTTTCAAATCTTGGGCTACATTGATTTAAATGTACGCTGTGACGTCAATATTTAGTCAATTGCTACAAATGAGGTGTCAAAATGTGCAGAAATAAATTCTGCTTTCAACGCATTATTCAGATTTGTAATACAATCATCCATTTTTGAATAATGGTCATTATTTAAGGGGGGTTAGTTACTTTTTTTGAGATGTTTACTTTCTTAATATATGAATGTGAATGTCATAAAAACATTCGTGTGATGAGAGACAAAAAATAACTCATTTTCACACACACACACACACGCGCAAAAGGTTTCTCTAGAAGCTCAGTATCTGGGTTCATTTCTTTCTTTCATCGAACGATTAATCTTACCACTTTTGCAGTAGAATCATCAGCGATGCAGGGAGCTCTACCATACAGGACAAGAAAACGTTTAAGTACATGTTGCCTGAGAGTGTGGCGCTATTGAGACTTAAGCCATAGTAAACAATGCTAGTTGAAAACCTATTGATATAAAGATTGAGCAAAAGATACGTGGGAAAGAACGTGGTACATAAATAATCTATTTGAAAGTGACCTGCATGTTCCAAAATGTTATTTATTTGAAGGAATCTTGTACATAACCCGAGAAAACGCCCCCATGAGGGCCTGGACTCAGTAGCGTAGCCAGCGGGGGGCAGGGGGGGGGGGGAAGAGTGCCCCCCCCGACAAAAAATGAAAGAAAAAAGTGCCCCTTTGACAAAAAAATAAAAGGGAAAATCAGGAGGGCAAAGGAAAACAAAAGGGGCAAGGAGCCCTTTTCTACCGAAATTCAGCCCGAAAATACAAAATTGTCCGCGCTACGCGCGCATATTGCAAAGATTAAGCCCTTTCCATCCTGATAATGGGCGAAAATAGTGTAAAATACCATTTTTTTGCGCGCTACGCGCGCACATCGTCCCAATGAAGCCTTTTGTCTCTATGTATTGTATGATGCAACTCATAATTTTTCGTCTGTGCCCCAAAAATTTTATTTTTCCCCCCTGACCAAAAAAGCTGGCTACGCCCCTGCCTGGACTCCATGGTCTTGGCTCGTTCCAAACTTGCATGCCTGTCACTTGTGGAATTCTTACAAAAGGGAAAGTGCCATGCCCGGGGGAGGAAGACTGGGCAGCGATTTTGAAATTTTTTTGACTGTCCGTTACCGTTATAGTGGATGATTAGTGGTCTAATTTGAATGAACCACTCGGTATCATTCTTTTATTTATGCACACATTTATATTGAATGAACCACTCGGTATCATTCTTTTATTTATGCACACATTTATATTAAAGAATACAAAGAAGACCAATCTTACCAATTAAATCCCATAACTAAAAGGTTCCGAAACAAAAGCGGTGCTTTGATAACATCAAGAAGTGTACAATGCCGAAGGTCACCAACTATCGATGCATTGATTGATTTGTCCATTTTACCGCCATATTGTTTATTGATTGGCTTATACCCGTGATTCGTGGGACTTGTATCAGTTACCATGGTTACACAATCTGTCTTTGTCAGGGGAACACCTTCATTCTCCAAAAGAAAAGACTTTGGTGCTTTGACTTTGTTTACTTTGGCCATCTTTTGTAAAATTTCTTCAGCCTCTTCGATGCGTCCCTGAGAAATAAGCCACCTGGGAGACTCCGGTGTAATCCTAAAATAACGAGAAATTGAGATTTTTAAATCACTTTCGAACTTCAGCTAATTATTTCTAATGACGAGACAGTTGGTTAAAAAAATCTTCGAAAATGATCTATTCGATAGATTTGACCAACAACATTATAACATACAAGGATATCGTTAGTAATGTTGCATCCATCGCATCGCACTTAGCCTTTTGTCATCCATTGATGCGCTTTTGCGCTTTTGTTTCCAATCGTTCTTTTCTCCTTCTCTTCCTCATACTTTTTTCCGGACTTATTGCTTTCTATAGTTTTCCTCGATCCTTTCTCATCCTTGGCGCTCATTTTAGAATATAACGTTTTACTCCAGCACATAATTACCCGGGGATAGAATCAACCATCAACAATTACCGTAGGGGGGTAGTGAGGATGAGACCCACCATAGATCTCTACCGTAAAATCCATTTCATTTCACTCTTGTAAAATTATTGAAAGAGATTAGCATTTTATTTGTCAGTCAGTTTGAAATAGTTATTTCCTTTTATATTTAGGAGAAAACTCGGTGAAAATCGCATGTTCTCAAAAAAAACATTTAAAAAAAACCCCAGAATTTCCCAATTTTGCAAGAGTGCGTTTACTGCGTTCACATTATGACGTCATAGCGACATTATATGGGGAATATTTGTACTTATTTTGGTTATCACAGGATATGGTTATACCATTAAATTTACATATATACTTTACCACCACATTGGGATAGCTATCAGGCAAAGTAACGAAACAAATAGCTCATAATGTCTCCAGTTTGGCAAGAGGTAAGCCACTGGTGTGAAGGTTGTGACTGCCACACCCCATATTATACCAACAATAGGAGTAGACATAGTACGGACCTCTGGTGGAAAGATTTCAGATAGAAGCACGTAGGAGCTGTTAAGTAAACCCTAAATATGTAATAAATTAGAGATTAATGAGATTTATTAGAATGACGTTTTTGAGATTTATTAGGGATAAAAAATATATTAAATAATTTTCTCACCATTCACCATGATATGTCCTGAAGTCAAAGACACATACTTATTTTAATATAGTGATACCATTATTTTAATATACTGATACCATCATTACACTACATCACTCTACGTTTTAAAGTCTTCAATGTGTTTTATATAGAGCTATACAGGGTGTAACAATAAAATTTATACAATTGCATATTGACTTCTCAGGAAAAAACTAAAAGAGTTATGGCACAAATGTTATATGCAATACAATCAGTAATATCTTGGCTAAAAGAAGACGTTTAGTTGGGTTTCCTTCCTAACTTGGGTTCAAAAGTTATGTCCGATTAATTAAATCGTCCAGAAAATGTGTTGGGCCACTTTTCCCATGTTTGCGCATATCAAGTTTGAACCGTGTAGATATGCTTATCGTGCATTAAACATCAAAGAACTGACACAAAAGAATTGTATGTGGTGTTTATTCATATAATTAATATGAACTTAATTAATATGATATCTAAATGGCGTGATTGGGGCTCGAGCAAACTGGCATATGAAAATATTGAGAGAGAAAAATCAGGACTCAGTGGGGATTGAACCCCGGTCGCTGGATTACCGGTCCAGAGCTTTACCACTGTGCTACCTGAGTTCACAGTCGGTACTCGGGCAATCTCAACTTAAGTCCCCATGATAACTCTCTCATTGTGTCTCAGCGGCCAATTAGGCCGCCTCCTTCTTCATTAATATGATATCTCTTTAAAATCTATAAATGAAGTCATGAAATTTCTTTCAAATAACTTTATAAATAAAGTATTTTCTCATATCCCTGAGATATCATTGGTAAAACTGAGAACAGTTTTTGCATCCATAAGTACAAAACAATAAAATGTTGACATTAAGTTCAGCTGGGCTTCTAGCTGTTCTGGAGCGACCACTATTGCCAGCATTTCAGTTAACAAATTCTACATACTTCTCATAGTTATATGTAATTATTGAATATATGAATACAAAACTCACCCAAGTCCATACTGTGGCCAAATTGAGTTAAGCATGGGAATTTGTTGCTATGCATAGGCCTGTCATATGTATGAAAAAAAAAACTCAAATGCATCCACTGTGTCTATTGGGCATGTGAAAAATAGCATGTATGAAAGAACCACCCAAGTCCATGATTTGAGTCTTGTAACACATTGATTGAAATCCAGTATGTATAAAAGTCCGCTTGGAACACATTCATTGCTGGAGAGTGACTTTTGAAAAAAAATGGGTTTAATAAAGGAAAGTGTGTTGTTTATATTACAGACTTGACATTTAATATGGAATACTTTTTTTTTTTTTTTCAAGACTGGTCCGGTAGAGATCTGCATAAACGGCACGGGCTAAATATTAATTGGGGTGTGTCGGGAGATGGTGTAAAATAATTATTGGACAGAAAATGTGCTTTCCATTAGTTTACATTATGGCGCTCATAATGTAGAGAATTAGCCTAAAATGGCGGATATAAGGAGACTGAATTTGATCTTTGTTGGGGTAAAATTTCGGAATTTGAGCAACATTATTCTGATATTATCAATTTATTGAGGTTTGAGGCGATTTTACTGAACCTAAATACCAATAAGTGTTCGTCAGAACTGAATTGCACCTGTCATTTACCAGTTTTGAAAGTGGGAGGAGCTTTACAAAATATGGCTCTTAAAAGTGGTACGCACTCAGAAAGTTTGAATGGTCCCCTGGGGCCAAGTGTTATAAACTTACTGTACACAAAGAAACAGTGTGAGTTCATTGAACAACCAGGAATCCGCATAGTTGTTTTTTTACCGTAAATTTATAACATTTGACCCCAGGGGGCCATTCAAACTGTCTGAGTACGTACAGCTTTTAAGAGCCCTATTTTTAAGCTCCTCCCCTGTTCAAAAACTTGGTACGCTGTAAGTGTATTTCAGCTGTGTTGAATGCCAGTTGCTGACGAAGTTTAAGAAATATCACCTCAAACTCCTCTAAATTTGATAATAACAGAACCATGTTACATAAAGTCCGAAATTGTGTCTCCCACAAAGCTCCAATTCAGACTCCCGAAATCCGCCATTTTAGGCAAATTTGCTACACTATGAGCACCGTAATGTAAACATATGGAAAGCACACTTTCTATCAAACAATTATTTTACACCATCTCCCGACACAACCCAATTAATATTTAGCCCGTGCGGTCTATGCAGACTCCGTCCAGACCAGTCTTGGAATTTTGCAAAAAATATTCCATATTAAATGTCAAGTCTGTACATGGCAGAATGCTTATCAACATTATACATACCTGTGTGCTTTATTTTGTATTATCTTACTAGTGGTAATCTCATTCAAACATTGTTGTCTTTGTATATGATTTAAAAAACCACCCAAGTCCAAAATTTAAAAGGAACCCCACGAAGTCCCTGAAATGCTAATCGTCATACTTAATACAGTTTAACCCACTCATTTGCACGTACAACTTACCATATTGACCAGGTAAATATAACTGAAGGAATTAAAATGATACACAGGTTTTTCTCTCACAATCACTTCCCATGGACTTGGGTGGGTTTTGTATTCATGTATTCAATTGTATGCCTTGATGGAAGATGTGAGTTTGGAAAATGAGCTATAAACAATCGTATGTTTGACTCCATGTGCTACCGAATGTCACAACCATACAAATACACTCTTCCAACGTGAATTGGGGTTGAAGTTGTTGAGCTGCACCCACGATTTCTAGTAAATGAGGTTGTTATGTCAGTGCTTAGTTGTGACTTTCAAAAACTCAAGGAGATATTCTATTATGTACTCAATTCTACCACTTCGAATACCCCATTGTTTAAAACTACCCATCATAAGAGCACCGTCCAACTGGTCCATGGTTCAACTCTATTCAGTCACTTTTGTAGCACTTAGACAAAAGTGGCCCAAGCGGTTTTAAGACTAGGTTACAAAATTGGCCATATCTTCACTTGTATACCATCGAATTTATTGAAACAAAACTTATCGGATGCCTAAAGAAATTATCTTAATAGACATATAAAAATCAAACCAAAAAATAAGCAGCATACTCGTGTCATTCTATTTTCAAAATTGTACAAATTTCATTGTTACACCCTGTATAGACAGCATAGTGCATAATGTATGTAACTTTATCTATACTTTTCTTGAAGGTCAGAAGTCACTATGTCTTGAAGTCAAAGACACCATCATTACAATATTTAAATAATTTATGTATCTTCGTGTGTTTAATATAGACAACATCATGCATACTGGTTTGTAAGTTCGTTTCTTTGAATATTTATAATATTCTTTATTTCATAGAAATAATTTCATAGATATCAAATGAACGAAATGTTGGAGAGCTAATTTAATATGCGATATGTTTACTGTAACCTCACCTGGTTAAAAATTCCTACCATAAACCAGAAGAATACCACCAAATAATAATTCCAGGAAAGCGCCATTGCCATTCCACTCAGGGCTTCCAATACCAGTGCGGCATGTAGGACGATTTTCCTTCCAAAGTAATCAGAAAGATGACCAGATAGCACCGAGCCCACAAGAACACCGGCCATAAGAACAGACTGTGCTGCTTTGGCGTATATGTCTTTATCGCAGTAAAGGTCGAACTACAGAAAATATGAAAATATTTGTCATAAACCTAGATACGAAAGTACATTATCCTAAAAATCATCTTAGGGATGAAATCAAAACTCGACCGGCAGTCGCCCACCGGTTCCGTCCGGTTGGAGCCGGTTTCTATTGTTCTAATCAATGGAACGCGGTTCAACCGCCGGTCAACAGGTCCATTACTGGTACAATGGTACTTCTTGCCATAACTCTAAAAGCAAGTTTGGATTTCAACATTTCTTGCAGCCGTGCAAAATAAATTTTGCAAGACCCAAATCGGTACATTATTTTATTTTCATACAAGTTTGGAGAAAATATCGTTTTGGTCATATTTTACCACACGTCTGTGTTAAAAAGGAGTCAACATTTGGTATCATAATAGGGACAATATTCTCATGCATATTTCAATGCACTTCTCATATCAAATAAATTGTAAAAGACAATAGTTTACAAAAGTGAAATAATGTATGAGCTATTAACTCAAGTTATGACCCTTAGCATCTAGGTAACATTTTACTGATTTTATGCGGCTCCCAATTGCATACATAACTCTGCATATATACTAAAGTCCCCTATATTTTACTCTTTTGGTACAAAAGAATTATCCAGCTTGATACCAAAATAAGTATCACTGTGACACCATGCGCTACGTTAAATGTAAGTGATTTTAGCTAAAACACGCGTTTTTCACCAGCTAAATGTTTTTGGTTAAATATGAACATAAATCAGTACTCTAATTTAAAATCAAGTTAAAATCACGGACAAGGGTCCATACAAATATTAGGCATATTATCTCATTATAAACTCAACTCACGTAATGTTACACTAACGATGTATTCCCTCAATTTGACAAAATATTCCTGTTCAATATTTCAAATTTGGCGCAGGCTTGATAAAAATCGTTATGCGTGATTTTTCAGTGACACACATCTGTGTAATTGTTACAGCTAGATTAATGAATTTTTATTATCTCACTTATGGAAATTTTCGTGGGCCAGGATTATCGAGATATGAAAAAGAACAAACTATGAATTTGTACCGGGTGAGTAAATTATTCTTTTCTCGTTCATTTGACACCACTAGGGGGTGAGGGTTTGGTCATACCTTCTTGACATTTCTGGACCCAAAATATGAATATATTGAAATATGAACCCAGGTTTTCTGAGGAGTACCACCCTCTGTTTGGGGAATTGATTTTTATTATATTCTTTACTGTTTGCTCTTTCATTTGACATCACTTGGGGTCATACGGTTGTAGCATTTCGAGAAATATCCATTTCATACCAAAACATGAGTTAGTGATATAAGGAAGCAAGCAAATTCAAGTACCTAGCAAACACAAAAACGTTTTAAAACGTTTTAAATAAGTTATATTTTGGCTTTTGGTTTAGGTAAAAACGTTTTAATAACATTAAAATGTCGGGTTATATAAAGGTCATGATAACGTTTTAAAACGTTTTGTTATTGTAAACTATTTTTGCCAAATATTGTGTCAATACTTAAATAACATTATGTTAAAATATTTGAACCCAGCAAACACAGAAATGTTCTTAAAATTTTTTTTCAAAACCTTTTAATAACATTTAAATGTCGGGTTATATAAAGGTCATGAAAACGTTTTTAAAACGTTATTGAAAATATTTTGGGCAAACATTTTTCGCAAAATATTTTTCAACCCCAAAATAACATTCTGTTTAGCATGTTTCGTATCAAGATTTCAAGAATGTTTTTGGGATGTTATTAAAACGTTTTTATACCCTTTGTATAACCCGACATTTAAACGTTTTCTGTAAAACATTTTTGTTTGCTGAGCAGTAGATTATCAAAAAATGTTTTTTAAGGTTATGAAAACGTTTTATACTCTTAATATAACCTTTATATAATCCGACATTTAAACGTTTTCTGACAACCTTTTATAACCTTTTGCGAATGATGTCGAAAACGTTTTGTGTTTGCTGGGTATACATGACACCTTACACCATTTCATGGTTCAGCAAAAATTCTATATAAACTTACATCAGTAACCAAGCTAGCTTCTCCGCTCTGACTCACATAATCCCAGCCATAAACACAATCTGTCAAGTTGTTCGTCACGTTACCATCATCTGTCACGTCATACATATGACATTTATCAATCTCTTTCGTTCCATCATTAGTTTCAGTCACGGGTGTTGTCTCGTTAGATAGAAAGCCACTTGGGGGAGTGCAGTAATATGTTTTGGGAGCATATCCCACGAAAATCATCCCTGTTAGTTGGAAACCACTGAGCCAGCAGCAGTAAAAACTCATCAAAGCGTAGACAAACATTTGGTAACGACCAAATTTACCAATATATCGAAAAGCGTCGTCTAACTCCATACTTCCTTACTCTCGCGCTACCACAATATTGTTCAACGTGACTGCTACAAGCCCTGCGACATTAATGTAATGTTGTCTTCCTCTGGTCATAGGTCAACGTTTTGGAAGCCCTTGATACGTGATACAAGTTCATTCATGCTGGCATAATAACATGTTCTCATGGGGTTCGTACCTGAATATAAAGTACCTAAAGGTAAAGCATGAATTCACGTTAAAGAATAAATTCCCTTATCTGGAAATCAATCACGAACCCAAATCCGTGAAATATGTGAATGTGAACTTTTTGTAAAATGCATCAGTGATTTGTGACTGAACCATAGTTCATCACCTTCCGTTATTTATCGTTATACGTTGATTTAGATTTAAAGCAGCAGTTAAACACCAATACACTTCTAGTGCCCGTTTCTATTCATGGTTATGTATTCTTCTCCCGTGCATTATTTTCGCGAATACCCTTCATAGCCCAAATTATATAAACCTGCACGCTAAACAATGCATTATCTAAACCCGCACGCTAAACAATTGATTCTAGATAATACGTGCACGCTCAAATACTAGAAATACTACTTTCACATAACTATATTTTAACTATATAGTAGAGTTAGGTGGCGCTTTCGACAAAGAGGTCACATTATCTCACATAACTATATAATTGTCTGTTCGATATATGTGATGCGATCAAGCAAAAGCAGTCGGAATTCGGAAATATTGATTTTGAGATATCGCCAAACAAAGGCAATATTTCCTTTTGTTTCCTATTGTTTTGGAAACTCTTTAATTGCTCATATCTTTGGAACTGGTTGTTAAATTTCAATGGTGTTTTCTGCAAAATACAGCTTCGCAAATGATATTTACTATCCTAAAGAAACTACAAATTTAATATTTCCGAGTTCCGACTGATTTTGCTTGATCGCGTCACATATATACCATCAAAAAAGTACGAATATACATTCTGTGGTGTTAAAACGGTATAGTTACAAACGGTGTTCTATTTTGAAAATATCATTGTCATAAATTACGATTAATGACCTCAAATAAATCAAACATCAAATGAGAATAATCGAGCTTCTATTAATTAAAAAGGGCCAAAAACAGGTGGATCATAATTATACAAGATGACACCATTGCAAAATATTCAGCATTTTACAAATGAAATACATGTCTATATCTAAAATAACATGGCCGGGCCCGGGAAACACACATTAGCGCATAATATCATGATCATGCTTTATATAATACTGAACAAATTTTAAAATAAATCCCAATATCGTGTGTTTTAATATAAGTAGATTTTAAAGTTCAAATTATAGAGCTATAAAGTCCAGTTGATATTGATGTTTTTTTTTCTCTCATTTCAATTCACCGTAGTACTTGTCGGACATCTAAATCGATCGTTTCCAGGTGAACTGGTTCAGTGCTCTCTGTATTCGAAACCACGATATTAAATGATCACAACATAAAGTCAATTGGTTACAAAACAGGCGTGAATAAGTTACTAAAGTATGACGTATGGCGCAATCGATACCATTGATAGCTAACTTATACAGGGATTGATTTTCTTTACCAGTTAAATGCTACCAAGCTGGTCAATGTCCTGACGGTGTTTTTAAAATGTAAGATATTTTCCCTAATATTAAAACTAATATAATGAATGCAGCAATTAATATTGCCTATTGTTTTAATACACTCAAAGTGTATGACGGATAATGTACTCGTGCAAATGCATTCGTCAAGATAATTGCACTTGCCATGGAGTTATTGCATTTAGCTCTCGAGCCTATCGGCTCTCGAGCTAAATGCAATAACTCCACGGCGCGTGCGATTATCTTAACGAATGCATTGCACTCAGTTCATTATCCTTATCATCTATTTCTAAGGGGCTGTGAACTAATTATGAGCCCCCGGGGATATATATATTTGTAAGCACTCTTTAACAAAGTTCATTGAATCTACAACCGTATGACAAAATAGGCTTTGCACAATATTTATAATTAAAAGAGAATTGGCCATTGCTCATTGAAATGAAACTAATATATGGACAATATATAAAAAATAAAGTGCGCTCTTTCATTTATGACATAAAATTTGACAAATATTGTAAGGAACACTTGAGGTTTTGACTTTTAAAACCTACATCTTGGTTAAAAATTGTGCATGAATAGGTCGTTTTCAACAGATTTTTTACATTCGCGTTGCTACAAACATTGAATTATGCCATCTGTTGACGGAATGAATAGCTTTCGTTTGATATAAAAGCATTTCTGGGGTTTTGACAAAAAACAATCACAGACGCCGTATTTTCCACTAGTCACCATCAGCTAGATCTCACGCAGCTCTTATGATGCTATGCACTAAACCGTGTAGTATAAACACAGACTGTGTACAGTGTGTAGAGGCTAGACTCGATGTGCTTGGAAAAATCTGTGCGTAAATGAATTTATAACAGAATCGTTTTGTAGTCAAACCTTTCAACGGAATGCGTTCATCATGATAAATAATAACATATTTTTATCAAAATTCGACTATGGCATAGTCTATCTAGATACATGTTGCGAGCGCAGCGAGCATGAAAATGTACACATTTAAACGTTTCTGTACTGTTTTTCCAAGCCTTTTTAGAGCGTTTTATTTAAAAGGCGCCCATCCCCCATGAATGTGTGTAAAAAAACGCCCCCCCCCCCCTATCGGCTTGCCAAAAATAGCTCCCCCTTCGGCTCGCCAAAAATGTCTTTCCCCCGCCCCCAATTTTACCCTCCCACGAGGGCTCATAATTATTGCACAGCCCTAAGTAGCAAGCACAAAATTAAATGGCGTAATTATTAATGAAATGAACTAATTTTCCTACTACTAAACTAAACTAAACTACAGTAACTGCACTAACCATAACCTTCTTGTGCGTTTTACTTTCACACCACACACCAAAGGTTATTATAAGAGCTTTCGTAACAAGGGGAATGAGTCACATGTCGACCCTGGTCGAAAATGAGTTTGCGTTTCTAAAGAGGATATTCAGAACTTTCAGAAACTGAAAACCCCATCTATTGATACGATGGACGAGGTTCATTCAAAAATCTTACGTGCCATGATTATACTCTTAAATCTTGGCTACAAAGTAAAAGTTACTTGATTAAAATGTAATGTTTGGATGTTAAGATATGTTGGTTAAAGCGAATACATATTTGGTACGTCGGAAATAGTCTGAAAAGAAAGGCTAATTTTGATTAAAAAGGTCTATATATATGGAAATCATTACCGATTTCTTTCTCAAAATGATTAAATTGCCTTTTGTATTGTTCATATAATTGAATCAATATATATAATGCTTAATACAGTTTTACTGGGTATGATCTGAGAGTACTAAATTAGAGAGGCGCTACTTCGATCGCAAAAGTGAGGACAGTGTGAGCCCGGGACATTGTGTAAGAGCTAGGTGACTCTTGGCTACGTCATTGATTACAGATGACGTCATTCACTCTTAAGCTGCCTTTAATTGGCAGACGACGCCGCAATAAAAACGTGTTTTCTCATCTTTTTTGAAGTTGTAAGTAATTATCTCTTTCATAGATTATCTAATTACCTTTTAAAGCAAAATGTATGGTATATTTACCCTATTTAGAATTGTTTTTATAATTTTATTACCGATTTAACCATGATTTAACCCATGATAAATTCTCACTCGTTGTACATGATGATTGACAACTGCATATCGGTGGTACAAAAAGGTGACTGTCAGATCTATTACGTTAATGGCAGGAGACAGATTGCAACTGACTGACCTGCACTGTTTGTCACGTAGATAGACAGATCGTGACCTGGGTCGACGCGTACAAAGCAGGGGATGCGACTGTTACACAGGTCTTGTCCTCAGAATCGGTATAGGCAATTTGTACAGGGTACCGCTAGCCTGGTATGTCTTTTGCACAACAAATCCGATTCATGTTCAGAAAAGCCTTCATATTGTCCCCTTTCCATAAGTTGTTGACATCGATCGGGTCAGCACTTGTTGGCTCGAGTCGTATTAATTGGGTCATAAGTTAAAATCAAATACGTCGTGTGCATATTAGTTTGTATTTTGTATTAAGTATAATTTTTTTTATACAAGGTTTATTACAATAACAAACTGCTCATCTTATTTTCCCGTCAGGACGCATCCATTGCTTAAAATAAGGACGCTATTACGAATTACCCTTAAACATACACCTTGTATGTACTTACAAAATACAACAAATGCGTATTCGACTTATTTGATTTTAACCTATTTTAACGCTTTAACCACATCTAAACAACCGAAAATCACATTTTCATCAAATTCATTTTATTCTGTCAAGTTCTCACATCCACTGACTACAATTTTGTAGCCAAGATTTAAGAGTAAAATCATGGGTAATTTCAATATCCTGGTGACATAACAGAGATGTGATGATATAGTGATATATGTGAGGAACTTTTTGAATGACCCTCGTATTACACAAGGCCAACACAATGAAACGAAAACCAAGAGTTTTTTAGGCAGTTCAGTAATCCAAAATTAATATGATTGGAAATGAAACATTGTGCTGTTCTCGTTACAAGCGTATTTATAATTTCCGAGGATCAATATAAACTGTATCAGGATGATTGGAACCAAGGACTTGTCATTTTTGCATAATTAGTTTTCACTACATTAGGTAGTATGTACCAGTTTAGGCTCAATGTTTTAATTATTTGAAATTATAGTAGTTTATTTATCTTCTCCAGTTTAGGTCATGAAGATAACACATTCCGTTCAGAAGTTACGTGGACATATAGCTACCCAGTGGGCACACCTGACGTTGAAATCACGTTGAAATCACGTTGAAATTTCGACGTCAAAATCAATTTCGACGTTGAAATCAGGTTGAAATCACGTTGTATTTGCAAATGGACTTCAACCTGATGGACTTCAACCTGATTTCAACCTGATTTCAACCAAGAGGTTAGTTGAAATCGGGTTGAAATTTCAACGTTGTATCAACGTCGAAATTTCAACCTGATTTCAACTAACCTCTAGGTTGAAATCAGGTTGAAATCAGGTTAGTTGAAACTTCGACGTTGTATCAACGTTGATTCAACGTCGAAATCCTAACCTGTGCCCACTGGGTACATATATGATAAGATATAGGTTGTCGTTTCTTTATCAAACTTTTTCATCTTTTTCTGCCTTTTAGTGGTAATTTTGATTCTAAAAGTTGTATATTTGTGTGTAAATTGAGGGCGCAATTTACATATATTTTAAGTTTAATTTAGCCCACTTTATGAGTTATTCCATGATGAATTTTGTTCAGAAAATGTCTTTGCTATTTGTTACTAATTTTTCTGATGTTTTAATGTCATTATACGGTGTCGATGTCTACCCTTGTAAAGATGTAAATATGATCTAAGATAAATATCACCATCAGTTTTTAACTTTGCTTAAAAATGAATCAGTTCTTGACTTACATTGACCTAAGGCGTCGGCACGGATGCTGGTGCACTCTGCATTGCCATCTGATCCATGGTAATTTCATGCCATGCGACTCGCTCTTTGGCCAGCCTTCCTGCTGCTGATACGGAGGTGATGTTTCGAGCTAGGCAGTCTGATTTAATAGTGTCCATCCAACTTTTGGGAGGTCTTCCACGTGGTCGTTTTCCGTGTACATTGCCCTCTAGCAAAATTTTTGGGGTTTGTCGTTGCCCATTCGCTGTACGTGACCAAAGAATCGGATCCTTTTTTGTGTGATTTTATCAGTGACTGTGTGCTTCAGCCCAAGTGTGTCCCGTATTATGGTGTTACGTATTTTGTCCAGACGTGATACGCCCATGATCTTCCTCAAGCACATCATTTCAAAGACTAGGAGGTGATTTTCATCTTCTTTCTTACTGGTCCAGGTCTCAGCTCCATACATTAGGATGGAAAAAGTGCTAGGACCCTGTATAGCTCGATCTTGGTGGCCCGTTGAATGTCCTTGGCATTCCATATACATTCGTAACGCACGCCCAGACTCCGCTCCTCTTCAGACACAACAAGGCTCTTGATTCCACGATTAAATAAGAGAGATGGTGATCATTCGTTTGTTGTTGCCTCTCCACGGCTCTGGAATGAGTTGCCTATCCAGTTGAGCTTGAGGGAGGCGGTGTCTGTGCCTGCTTTGAAGCGCAGCGTTTGCTTAAAACACATTTGTATTAATGTTGGTTGTATTTGTTTCTTGCTTTCTTGCTTCATTTTTGCCTGTTTATTTTGTAAGGCGCTGTGCTCATTGTTTAGAGCGCCATATGCTTTTCCTATTCTGTGCTTGATGTCTTCTGTTTGTACCCTTTTGAGATATGGTGCCTCCCAGGTACACAAACTCATCCACTTGCTTAAGCAGATTGCTATTGATGTTGATGTTAACGTCGACCTTTTGGCTACTGAGTACTTGTACTTCGGTTTTACCAATGTTGATCTTTAGTCCGAGGTTCGAGCTACGAAAGACGTTATCCACTGCAGTCTGTAGAGTACTAGCAGAATCAGCTAGCAAGACAATGTCATCAGCGAAGCGGTGATTTGAGATCAGTTGTCCCTGGATCGTTATTCCTATGTCAGTGTCATAATAAGTTCAAGAATTATGTTGAATAGTTACGGTGATATCACACAGCCTTATCGCACTCCCACTGTTGTGTGAAACCAGTCAGTTAGGTCGCCATTCACACGCACATCACTGTTTGATATATTGTATAGTGCTTTGAGAAGCCTGATGATCTTGCCTGGGAAGCCGAAGAATCCCATTGCTTTCCATAGACCGTCCTGTCATACTGTGTCGAAGGCCTTTTCAAAGTCGATGTAGCAACAATACAGTTCTTTGCCTTTCTCAAGAAGTTTTTCTGTGATTTGACGCAGGGTGAAAAGTTGGTCAAATGTTGATCTTCCAGGTCGGAAGCCAGCGTGAGATTCCGAGATGACCTGCTCTGGTTTTTTCATGATTCTACGTTGCAGAATGTTGGTGAATAGTTTCCCTGCTTGGCTCAGCAGGCTGATGCCCCTGTAGTTTGTGCAGTCTAACTTGTTTTTTCCCTAGTTGTTCTTCCATATTTTGTTACACAGCCGGTGTAGGATTTTGACTCCTGCTTCACCTGAAGCCTTAAGCTCTTCAGCCGTCACGTTGTCTTATCCAGGTGCTTTGTCATCAGTTAGCTTTTTTTTATGGCGCTGGTAATCACCTCCTTCAGTATATCTGGCTCCTCTCTTGAATCAGTTCTACATGCCATCAAACAACCGTGATTTATAAAAGAACATTATGAATATTACCTGTACATCATATAAGCATCGCTCTCACCCAAAGACCCCATATTTTGTATGAGCACATGCTTTCTCCAAAGACCCCATATTTTTCCTTTCGATCTGTCACCCAAAGACCCTTTTATTTCCATTTGAACAGGAACGAGTCATCTATCACTGATTTTGTTACTTTTTGAAGCCATTTAATTAGAACTAAAAATTGTCGAGGCTTCTTTTGGCTCTCACCCAAAGACCCCATTTAAAAAAGGTCATATTCTCACCCAACGCCTCCCTAAATTTAGATCCACATGGTCCGTCTCTCACCCAATGACCCCATATTTTGTACATTTTGCTCTCACCGAATGCCAAAAAACATGCTCTCACCCAATGACCCCATATTTTTGATATTTTGCTCTCACCGAATGCCCCTTACTGCGAAAGTGCCAGCCCTACACCTATATCCATTTCATATTGAAGTGCCCCCCCCTCGAATTCCAGATACCCTAGCCATAATTCAAAGTTCCCTGGTATAACTATGAATACTCGTCGATCTTCATTTGAATGACAAAAGCTCACAGACACAAGCTGCGTCCACACATAGTTATTACCGGTAATATTTTGTCTAGGTTTATGTCCGACGACGACACATTTTCAGCTAATCCCTCAGATATTTTAGCTAATATCCTGATTCCAATCATTTTGATACAGTTTGTATATGTGAGCCATGTCCTAGCACAAGCTACTATTGTTTACACAACCAACTATGAAACAGGCTTACAGATACTCACTTTATCCTAATATTCCAAGAAGCTCGTAAACTTGATTGATCAAATTTGGATGAACCGAAGCTACATTATTATTGTCGGATGATTGTTACAACAACAATTTCTGTACCTCGAACTATTTATTGATTAAATAAATACAATAAGGTCATGGAAAAAAATACTTACTATTCATAGATTGTTATCATTGTTTACAAATTTACGTGCAGGATAAGGGAGGTACCAAGCTTATAAAACAAATTCAAATTTCATGTCGATCGGTGACCCTAAAGACTTTTTATTCGAAGTAAAATATTCGATCATATATTTCTACCAATTATTATACGTAACATATTATCGATTTTACGTCATCAAGCATTCGTTAGAACTTAAACATTACTGGAAATAGAATGGGACAAGATTAACTATAGTAGATTATTATACGTCGGCACTTATGCATGGAGCGGAGCGGAGAGACAATGTGTTCTAATTATGTAACGCATAAAAGTTTTGGCATTACATCGGTAACTGACTGGGTGTTTCAATTGTAGACAACTTTTGCCACTAGTGTAAAATAGTAGTGTAAAATTGAAACTTAGCCTGTTATAAACAGTTAGTTAAAAACAAAATGTCACCTTAATATCTAGCTAATAGCTTATCAGATAAAGGCTAATTTTCAGTTTACACTACTGGTCTACTACTTGATCGCCCAATTTCACTGATGTTTGTATAGATTGTTATCATTGATTGTGCTCCTTATTCTTTAAACAGTGTCTCCCAACGGGATCTTTTTTTAAATTTCTGCCCCTTGCCACTGAACATGTAAAATAATTGGACCCCAAAACGATTTTTACAAAGACCACACTTATTTTAGGTTATACTTAATTACTGCACAATGCACTCTTCGACAATGTAACACTAAATACGTTACTTATGTACTATGAATAGCCGAAAAAGGGAAATTTGAATGAATGATACTAATACCCACACAAAATTGGACTACATTTTCTTTTCTTTGAACGTCTCAATACAAATATGACTTGTGGAATGGGGTTCATAACTTTAAAATGTCGGCGGTAAAATGAACATTTTCTTCATGACATATGTCTGCGACAAAAATGATGCAAAAAATCATCAAAACCCGTTCACGCGTCGCTGAAATAATCGGGATTGTACAAATAAACATAATTTCCAATGGCAAATACACATTAACAATAATGCTATATATAACAATATTGCTGGGAAGGAGCTTTAAAAAGTGGTACGCACTCAGACATTTTGAATGTCCCCCTGGGGCCAAATGTTATAAACTTATTGTACACAAAATAAAGAGCGAGAGTTCATTGGACAACCAAGAATCCGTGCAGTTAATTTGTACCTTAAGTTTATAATATTTGATCTCAGAGAGGCCATTCAAACTTTCAGAGTACGTACCACTTTTAAAAGCCATATTTTAAGCTCCTCCCCTGTTCAAAAAAATGATACATTGCAAGTATATTTCAGCAGTGATGAATGCCAATTGCTGACGAAGTTTAGGAAATATCACCTCAAATAAATTTGATAATAACAGAATAATGTTGCATAAAGTCCGGAATTGTGTCCCCCACAAAGCTCAAATTCAGCCTCCCTAAATCCGCCATTTTAGGCAGATTCGCTACATTATGAGGACCACAATATTAACTTCATGGAAAGCACATTTTCTATCAAACAATTATTTTACACCATCTCCCGACACACCCCAATTAATATTTAGCTCGTACGGTTTATCCAAACCCCTTCCAGACCAGTCTCGATATTTTTCGAAAAAATATTCCATACTAAATGTCAAGTCTGTATTTGTGAGCGAAAGAGAAGCCTTTTTTCCATCGATGATGGAATATCCAGACCCAGTTAAAATTCGAACTCACCAAGTAAATTTCTGGGGGTTCTGCTACACTTGTTAACTGGGTCTGGTTACGTCCCGGGGGTTACGTTTACAAAAAAGGTGTAAAAATATTGAAAATGTGTGGCATTGATGACTCTCTGAAATTTTGTGAGTTATTACAAAGATTTCTTTGAATTATTTTTCCAAAATACACATATCTCTTGAAAGTTATAAACAAAAGGCAGCATTTACTGCTTCTTGATAAACATGGGGAACCCTTTTGAATAGTTATACAGGGTTTTAAGTGACAGGAGTTTTTGTGCAAGCAAGCGAAGCAGGTTTTTAAACTACCCTGTCAAATTTTAACTTTCTTGATTTTCATTAAAATTCGACCACCGTTTGGAGTAAATTTTACAGGATATTTCACGCCAACTAAAGTAGAATCTCACTGCTCATCATCAATAGTGGTAATAGGTCTGTCACACTACACCGAATAGGTCTTCCGTACAAGAAACGGATGGCATTTTAGTAAATCCGTTGTTGTTCGTCAATTATCGTTTTATGTTCTTTTTATGTCCTGCTATCATCCGCCAAATGCGTTTCGTGTTAGGTGATGTTCGTTAAGTCCGTCGGCAAGTTTGTGCATGCACACAAAACTTGAAACGGAGTGTACCGAATACACATGTTCGGTATTTATCCGATGTGTGTTCGTATGGTGCTGCATATTGCCGGAGTTTGTTCGCTCTCCTTTCGTTCATGTTCGTTCTTTGTTCGTTGCACTCGGCCCGTGTTCGTTGCAAATACGTTCCTGTGAGGCCTTCACCACCGGATAGCATATTTTTGCATTCGGTGATGTACGTTGACCCAGACCGTCTTAGTGTCACACTACACCGGATCGGTCTTCCGTATAAGAAACGGATGGTATTTTAGCAAATCCGTTAGTGTTCGTCAATGTTCGTTTTATGTTCTTCATATGTCCTGTTATTATCCGCCAAATGCGTTTCGTGTTAGGTGATGTTTGTTTAGTCCGTCAACAATACGTTTCAAGTTTTGTGCATGCACAAAACTTGAAACGGAGTGTGCCGAATACACATGTTCGGAAGTTGTCCGATGTGTGTTCGTACTGTTCTGTATATATACCCTGGGTTTGTTCGTTATTCTTTCGTTTATATACCGCGGGTGTTTGCAAGGTTTCGCAGGCGCTTGTGCCGGATGTAGGCCTATGGCGAACATGTGCATCGATCATGGGGGGGACTTTCTGAAGGGTGTGTGACGCAATATCATATTTCCCCCAGTACTTTAGTGACTGACAAGTAGAAAAAAGGGGGAAAGGAGAGAACAAAAGAAAAGAAAGTGAGAAAATTGAAGAGAGAAGAGAAGAGAAAAGTTAAATTGCACGTAATTTAGTAGTAGGCCTATGCATGTAAGTAGTATTGAGGAGGGCACTTTCTGAAGGGTAGAGGACGCAATATCAAATTCCTACCAGTTTTAGTGATTGACAAGAAAGAAAAAAGAAGAGAAAACATGGAAAAGGTTAAATTGTATACGTTATTGAGTATATAGGCCCAGGATAGTAGTACTAGTAAGCCTAAGTATAGGCCTGTGATTATTATAGACAGTGCTTAAATGTGGTTCCTTGGCCCAAAAGCCTGTGAAAATTACTGCCGGCCAGTCCATATGCAGGGCCCGTGATATTTTGTCACCAAAGTCAGTATTTAAGACGGACTTATAGGTCTATTCCTGACTTTAACATATCAATCCATGCATGCTTTTTAAATTTTGCAAATTCAAATCGGGCCTTCTTTGTTTTTTGTTTAAGGCAATAATAGTGTAAACATGATGCACTAAAAACAATTTTGCAAATTTTCCATTTTTAAAACTAAATTTATACACAATAGGCCTAGGCCTAATAATGTAAATAGGCCCTACAGTCCCCATGCAAATGGCTTCAATTGGACCTTCATTTTCAAAAATGGACAAGTCTTCCTTTTTGCTTCTGCTATGGACATCCACGTGTTATTTTTAAAACAATTGTTTATATTATACAATAATGGTGAAAACTTTTTAATGGCTTCAATTAGGCTTTCGTTTCACCAATTTGCAGCTGTTTCAAACTTAACTAGTACCCAATAATAGTGCTAAAATTGATCCAAAAAATGACAAATGGCTTCAATTGGGCCTTCATTGTCCAAAGGTTTCTCACCTCTATTGCCCCCGGACGCTGGTTGCCCTGATATATCAGATTTGTAGCCCTTTGTACTTATTAGCCAATATTTGCCCATTTTCGTCAAAATTTACCCCCTTAAAAGTTGTCTTTCCCCACTTTGTTTACCCTCTGAAAAAGTGCTTGCTACGTCACTGCCTCTAAGGGGTCAAAAACCCTCTCAAACACCCTCTCCTCCCCCACTTTTCTGATAGGGTGGACGTCCCTGTTGGTGCCACATGCGACGGATTCGCCGGTCATTTGTCGGACGTTGAACGATTGAATATAAAACGCCTGCAGGATTATTAGCGGCCACAACGCATAGAGAGACGAACGGGAATCGGACCCCCAAATCCGGACATTTGTCGGACGTTGACCCCCAAATCCGGTCATTTGTCGGACGTTGAACGCTCGAAAATAAGACGCCTGCAGGATTATTAGCGGCCACAACGCATAGAGAAACGAACGGGAATCGGACCCCCAAATCCGGTCATTTGTCGGACGTTGAACGATCGGATATAAGACGCCTGCAGGATTATTAGCGGCCACAACGCATAGTGCGACGAACGGGAATCGGACCCAAGATCCCACCGAATCTTCTGCCGGACTGGTGATTTTTCCACCGAATAAAATATTTTTGTATTCGGTGATGTACGTTGATCCAGTCCGTCGTAGTGTGACAGACCTATAAGCGCAGATACTGATGAACAAAAATATGAGGGCGCTAACAACGGAGTTGGTACAACCCACGAGGAGATTGTTGTAGCAAAGTGGGCATTTGATTCAGCTGGATATTGACGTTTCATTAAGGAAATCAACTAATAATAAGTAAATGTAGATGTAAAATAAGGTAAATGTAGTAACATAATATTCTATACAGTTAGTATTATTACTATTAGTAAACAGTAATAAATTTCATTTATTTATTCTGAACATGTATTTTTGAACAAAACAAACATGGAAATCTAGACAAACGATCACAAACCCATATTGAAGCAAAACGCCAGGTCGAAGACATACAATAATATGGTCGTTCGCGTAACAGCTGCCACAAACATCATCCCAAGTGTCTGCGTATTGATTATTTGTATCCCCCCCCCCCCCCTACATCTTAGCTAAAATATCTCCATATCATAGCTCCATATCACTTTGAAATAGTTTCGCAAGTGGGCTTTACTACCAGTCCGACCAAATGACTTTGACTAATCTTAGGGCCATCCAGTATGCTCATTTTAGGAAAAGTTTGTTGACCTACCACATACCCGGGGTAGAATGGGCGGTTAAAACTTGAGGATGTGGTGGTAAAATCCACTGATACCTGTGTTCTTGCAAAAAGATTTCTAAGTGAAAAATGGAGCCGGGATATGGAGATGATGCTTAATTTTTTGCATAAATTATTGATTTTCTTTCATATTTAGGCAAAAACTTGCTGCAAAATATTGTGATGGTAATGTCATAATTAAGGAGAACTTTGGTATCAATTACATGTTCCAAATCCAGTGACACGTCATGCACATTGTCCTGTGTAGGATTGGGCATGTTCACTGGAGGGTACGCAAATGGCACTACCTACAGCCCCGTTATATTGATTTTTCAAAATGCTAACACAATGCATCCCCGGGAATGCATCCAACGGTCCAAGTAAATTAATTAGATTAGGTGTCACTGGAGCTAGAAATATATTTTCAATAGTAGCTAAAGCTAGCGTATTTGCATAATAATGTGCAGGATATGCTCTGGTGAGCAAGGAGTGTATTGGGCGAATACATCCATGGGATGATTCGATCACTGACTAAGTTTGATAGCCAAAGACACGGGCGTGCAACTTTACAGCTGCGCTCAATACATGATGCATGATACTGAATGCCACTGATGTTTGGTTTTCTGCATGAAATTAGGATTCAGATTCCGGACAGCGCTATAGATAACTGATTTCACCGGGAATTTAAGTAAGCCTACGGCAGTATGAAATCAGATGATTCAACTCAATTCGTAAACATGGTCAAGGATGATGGAAAAAAGGTATGCCTATTAATTATGCGAGCAATTCGCTGAGAAAACTGCTCAAGATTGATAGATATCGTCAAACTGGCTGCATGCGTGAGATGTAGGCCTATTCAGATTTAGAGTATGATAGGAATTGTTCTTGTTGGAGGTGTTTCGATCATGTTGTTTTTTCTTATTGATGTTCCAACATGTTAAGGTGAAACCCATGTGTATATAGTGAGAAGATTATTCGATTTATATAATAAATCACATGCATGTGCAGGGTACACAAATTACGCGCGCATTATCGATTCAATGATGTGTTAAGTGGTGGACGTAATAAACTTTCTTTTATGAGAGTTGCTGGTTTAGTTATGCATCGTGATTTACATCATACAGGATGTGGTAATTATTGATACCGTTTTTACACACAGTAGAACAGCAGTTCTTGTAAACCGTTGGGTATACTTTTACATAAATAGCGGTGTCTGAATGTAGTGAAGAATGGGCGATAATAAAGGCCCGTGGTAATATATTGTCATACGGATGATCATTGCGCAGCTGCCTTGGTCAAAATTTATATTGGCCTACACTAAGGCCAGTTCAGTTCAAAATCAGAAACATAACAGGATGATGAAGCAAATTTGGGTTATTTTAATACTGAAATGGTATATGGAATAATCGTGAAGTGATATTTCTATTGGTCCAAGATATTGCTGTAGGCGTTGGCCTATTTCGATTAATATTTTCTTTATCTAGGCCGAGGCCTATGTCCAGGCATGCTGCATTGGTTATGAAATGTATAGGCCTATATATAGGCTACGCAAATTGTAAGCTCATTTCCTAAGTTGTTAAAAAAGGTTATTTACCTAGTAATATTTAAGGTCGTTTGTCTAATTTTTAATAGAGACCATTACAATTCGATATAGAACGAATTACGGATGGTAGGCCTACAAAGGCCTACAACAAGAATCTTAAATAAGGTTATGTGCAGTGACCGAGATAATGGATAACAGCTTATAGATTATTGTTGCTAACAATGTGATTAAGTTAGGAGATTGAGTCTCAATCGATATCTAGGGAGCTTTCCAATTCATTGGAACCTATATATCTGAACAAAGCTTTAGATGAAATTAGATCATTAATCATGACAATGTGCAGGCATGATGTATATGCCATCATGGTCAGGTATCGTATGAAGGCTATTGTATAAGGATATAATCATGTCTTGCAGAAATGGTGATCATGCATAAATACATAGTGTGTTACAAATTAGTGCATATCGATCGAGTACTGCTTGAGCACGCTGAGGCAGTTAATGAGGATGGAGAAGTTTTACTATAGTATATTCTCTCAATATTATATTTATTGTCAAGTGTTTCAGCAAAGATATACAGAATAAGCTCAACATAATTACTATCTGGTTACACAGTAGTATTTTTAGTTTTTACAAGAATTTTCTTTAAACAGGACATGGTTTAGCATTATCGTAACTTTTTGTTTTGTTTGTTGTTTTTTCGGTCGACTCGTGAGGAGGCACACTTGTTGGTCCTGCAGACTCGGGTATTTTTGTTTTATTTGGTTTATGACATGTACTTTTTGGGGAAGGAAGATTATTATAATCCTCCGGATCGATCAATTCAATGCAGATGGTGCAAGTGTTTAATTGAGAATATAGTATGATGAATATAGTTTAAGTCAACGTAGAGATTCTCAGATAGGCCTAAAGGTAGGCCTACGGTGGTCCATAATAGTCTTAAAGGTAGGCATACGGTACCTGGTCAGAAATTTGAGATTGACTTATGACGATGTTCAAATTTATAGAGACGGAAGAATTTAAGATCAGTATGGCATAGACTAGATAATTAATGGAGTTTCGGATTACAGGAAGAAGTAACCTGATGTAGTAATAACCTGACCTTGGGTTGGATTAGAGATTAGATAACTGTATGGATTAATTTCCAGATTCTAGATGCTTATTATTAAAACGATTAGCACTGATTAGTTTTTGGGAACACAAGTGTTTGCGCACAATTAAGCGTGAACTGACTGGAGAGCGTGATCTGCGAGAGTTGCAGTTTTCAGCTACGGAGGCAATTAATTTAGGCCTATACAGGCCTATACAGTGTACAGTTCATTTTCGCTGCTGTTCTGTATTTCTTTCGTGCTTATTTCTACCGGCATGTTAATATTTTAAAGTTTTTAGACTCCAGAGACGATTCTATTGAGCATAGTTTAATCAGGAATATCAGATGAAATTTCAGATTCAAGATTTATAGGCATTTTGTGTTTATGTTTATCTCGCAACAATAATGTTATGGTAGGCCTGTGCATGACATGGTGATGGTGACAGTTTAATTCATTATGATAATGTTGCAGTAGATATTGTTCTGCTAATAAATATAGCTTGATGAGATTATGGACAATAGGTAGGCCTAATCAAAGCATGCATGGTATCGGTGCAAAATATGGTGGACAGTTCAATATGGATCAGTGCATCAGTGCCTATAATGGCGATACATATATGAATCGTGCTGGCTTATTGACCAGTGCAGTGCTGACGAGGTGCATTGCCAGGGTGCATGCAATTTTAACTGCGTAACTATTGTATGCCGGTAGTTATAGGTAGGCCTTATGTATGTCACATAGGCCTAATCTGAACACGTAATTTGGCTAATATATATGTCTAGCTAAATATTCTTAAACATGACGCATGATGTGCAGTTCTCAAGCAGCCATAGGCTCTAGCTGATTCTAGATTTCATGGGCAGTTTGTTCAAGTCGCAACGCTGCTTAGATGTTAGGCCTAGACCCATGTACCGTACTGATTTACGGCATAGGCCTAGAAATAGTTCTGAAGCGGAAAATATACTAAATAGCTGGATAGCTAGTATAATTCTGAAGTGGATAGTAGCTGTATAGCTATTTGTAGTTCTGAAGTGGAATGTAACTAGACCGATAGGGTCTAGCTGTAAGGAATATAGGCGGATAGACTGCATGGGCTGATTTGAACCCGCATTGTAGCTGCATAGCAAGATTGGCTGAGAAATGCTGAATAAGTAACACTTATGTGACACGCGGTGTTTAGCTGCATAGCTATAGAATGCATGAATATGCATACAAGCCTCATGAGCATTCAGAAGCCGAAATGGTTTTCGATAGCAATGTTGTATCTACACTGAATGGGCCATGTTTACCGTTGCGTAGACAATGGTGGTATAACCATGACAAGATATTGGATTCATAGGCCTACTAGTCAACCTGAGCTAGCTAGACCGCATGGTCATAAACGAGTTCGGAGTGGATTATAGCTGTTGGGCGAATGAGTATAGGCATACATATAACATCAGTAGGTTACCATGTTTACATATGTCACACTCAGGGGTAGTTCTGAAGGCGAAAACAAGATGATATCGATATGCAATAAACCATTATATCGCTTGTATTGATAAATATGACATAGGGCCCCGGTATAGGGCCTTCTATATTTTGCACGTGTGTAGCCTATGAGAGATTACCTATCAGGTGGTATAGGAAGAAATATGTCCGTGTGATAAGTGCAAATTATTTGTGCTGACGATTCTTTCGAACAGGTATTTATCATATAAGGGAGATTATAGATTAGATCACGGAAGCCTAATACGATGAGAAAGAATGATACTGTATGGACTGAATACCGAATTAATATTTCGGACGTTGATGAAGAGACAGAGAAGACATCTGGCATCCAATAGAAATGATTAATCATGTATTAGTTTTGCATAAGTTGAATAAATTATTGTGGCCTATATGTTTGAACAGAGAATAGGAGAACAGGGAATATAGAGAGCAGTGAGTAGGGCCTATATTTTATCAATGTATGTTCGACACGACGTTATGGACGTTGCATATTTCAGTGCATTGATGTTCCAAATTATTTTCGAATAGGCTCGTAGGCCTACACACAGGCCTAGGTAGGCCTATATATTTCGAAGTTTACGATTTCAGTTGTAGCCAATTAGGCCCTATACATAATTGTGACCGGGGATTGATATTGTAGATCTAGAATATGTTTTTCAAGTATTTTACTAGTCTTACGTAGTATTATTGTAGGCCTATTAAGTAAGAGGCCTAGGATAGTTTGTTATTTATTCGTAGTATTTGCTTAGATTTAAAGCAGTTGAAAGATTGGTTGGGATATTTGTTATCTTAAGCATGCCAATAGACCTACTAGTAATTTGAGCTGATACAACCGAGAGATGATGGGCTAGATAGGCCCATAGAACAAGCCTATACGACCTACATGTCAACGAATGTAGGCCTACTATATGATAAAGACGGCTGGTATATTCACAGTATAGGTATTGCCGGCCATTTATTGAATTTCTCATGAAACTGATATGGACAAATCTCGATTGATATAGATAAATCGGGTCTGATATGGAGAAGTTGGGACTGAGAAGATAGAAAGTTGAGCCAAGTAGGCCTATATTAATTTTGTAGATCTATATGCCTTTCATTCAGTCATGCCCGTTCTTTAGATCTGATTATGGGGATCGTGTCTGGCACTCAAAGCTTGGTGCTCCCCAAAATATGTGTATTTATGTTGTTTGTTTTTCAGGTAGGCCTATGCAAAAAGGTAGATGATGGCGGGATTGAAAATGCTTTATTCGCGGTTGAGCTTGCGAATTAGCTAATAATTGGTATAGAATCCCTGAGATGGTGTCACAAAATGTGAGGGCGCTATTAAGTGGGCATTTCATTCTGCTGGATATTGCTATTTCATAAAGGAAATCAGTAAATAATAACCTAAATGCTATATATAATAATGTAAATGTAGTAATACAAGGGTCATTCAAAACATTCTACCTCCATCATCAAATCTCTGTTATCTTACGTGCCAGAATATCGAAATTATCCATGATTATACTCTTAAATCTTGGCTACAAAATAAAAATTATTTGATTAAAATGTTCACCTTTGTTCCTATGTGGACATCTCGTCATTGTTCTTATCAGTTATCACTCACTGTTTCATCATATCATCCTCTTCAGTGGTGGAATTTGTTTTCTTTTTCAGCTCTGTTCAGGCAAAACTGGTCTAGCCATGGACTATTATGCCTTCACACCTGTCCTGATTTTTTCTTCATGATTTAGTATGACTTTTGCTTGAACTTTGTTACAATTTCATATAATTCTTCCATTCACATGGGATGTAAATTGAACCACCTCATCATTGCTGTGATCCATACTACAATGTGGTGTTGAAATTCTGCTCCATAATAATAATCAATAACATCTCCACTTGGTTTGGCTGGTGACATTGGTTTAATGTTTGCACCCATGTTAGAACATTCATGCAGCTATAGGATCATAATAATTTTACAGCGTGTGTCGCATCCATTGGCATGTTCTTGTGCAGTTCTTAGGTTGCTTACCTTGATAAGATTCTATTATCGATCTTTTATCAGTATCACAGTTCAAATTTCACTTTCTGTAAAATAATTGCAAATTTTAGGTAAATTTTCAGAACCACACCCCTGCCAAAAATGTCTTGTACCACCCCTAAGTACTGCTTTGTATCACAGAGCAGTTCCTTTGCTTTATCTTCTCCTTGCTTCTTAGCAATTTGCTCTTCAGTGAAAAAGTCTTCATCTTTTCAATAATTCATTAGGATTGCTGCACATTTGGTATTAGTGTCATCATCATCATGTTCACTAATTTGTTATGTGGACATCTCGTCATTGTACTTATCACTCGGTGTTTCATTATATATAGTTTTTATATACTTTTTTATCAGTGGAATTTTTCTTTTTCAGCTTTGTTCAGGCAAAACTGGTCTAGCCCACGGTTGTTTGATGGGATCATTTATTAGTTTTTCAAACAAAACATTATGTACCACCAAATTGTAGGGCTTAAACAACTCAAAGCGATATCATGCTAATGTATACAGATGCTATCGAGTCATTTTCCACTTTAATTTCCCCTCTTTTACCAAATTATTCGCTTTTACACTATTTTTTAAAGCTTTTTCCGATATAAAATGTATCTATTAATTGCAAAATTGGTGGCGCTATTTAGTTACTGGAAATTCCTCTTTCAAGCTTTTAATATAAATAATTCCTTTTATTGTTGGATAAAATATGTTTATATAATTTCTTTGTTGCTTGTTTCATTTATTTCATCTGTTTTAATGGCACTATTAATCACCTACCCCTTGCAAATTAAGAAATATCATTTAGGATAAATAGCGCCACCTATATTTTGCATTTAGTTAAAAATGAAGCCAATTCTATATACATCAAACAACCGTGAGCCTTGGACAATTATGCCTTCACACCTGTCCTGATTTTCTACATGATTTAGTGGGACTTTTGCTGTGCATATGCTTGAACTTTGTCACTATTTCATGTAATACTTCAGTTCATGTGTGATGAAAATTAAACCACCTTATCATCGCTGTGACCCATACTACCAGGTGGTCATCCTCTTTGTTGAAATTCTGTTCTATAATAATAATCAATAACCTCTCCAATTGGTTTGGCTGGGGATAATTTGGTTATTAATGTGTACAATTTAATAAATTTTACAGTGTTGCATCCAATGCCATGTTCTTGTGCAGTGCTTTCATCATAGGTTGCTCACCTTGATAAGATTAACATTACCTACTTCTATCATCTTCTATCAGTATCGCAGAAAGAATAATTAAAATTCAACTTCCTGTTCAATAATTGCTGACTTTAGGCAATTTTTCAGATCCCTTACCCCTGCAAATATGCAAATAAATGTCTGGTTCCACCCGATATAAAGCTTTGAAATACTTCTCTTACAAATACACTGGACTGGAAAGTTCAACAATTACAACTTTCAGTTCATTTCTTTTAAAATTCACACCTAACTGCATAACTGCTGCCTTGCGACGTACGGTTGACTTGTGGAAGATCTGCTTGCAGTCTCAATGTTTTTGCATGACGTTACATAGATATAATATTCACACGATGTCTCTGTGCCAAAAGATTGTGTTACCTCGTTTCAGCAGCACTATCTTTCTTGGAAAGTTCAACAATTAAAGCTTTCAGTTCATTTCTTTTACTAGTAACAGCTTGCTGGGTAACTGCTGTCTTCAGGGGTATGGTTGACCCGTGAAAGAACTGGTTACAGAGTTGTTCAGCTGTGCACACCACAAAGACACCACAATCATAGCCTATATTGACACACAAAAAGTAAACAGGTGAAAGATTGACATTAATTTGAGTTCAGATACCAATCCCCATGCATGAACTGGACATCCCTCACAGACACTAAATTGAAAAAATCAATTTGAACTGTTCATGAACCCATAATATAATAAATAATACTGCCCTCCTAAAAATATTTGGTTATCCAGGCTGTTGGGATTTTAGCAAACTCTGCACGTCCATGACTATAACTCAAATACCTGGGATATCAGGTTCATGCATGGGGCCACAGAATTGTAATGTTCCCTGTTCCAGGAGCCCAAACAAATCGAGGGGTTAGATCGAGGAGGCTTATCTGCAATGTTTCCAATCAAATTTTTTTATGATGTGTAAATGGTAGTTATATTAGGAAAAAAGGTTTTTTGTTGATAGAGAAGTGATAAATTATCAAAACTGTTCAAAAGAATTTTTTTACATGCATATTAAGCCATTTCGTGCCATATGGCACGAAATTGATGGGGGGAGGGGGGGGGGTGTAATAGAATAGGGTTAACTTTGACCTAAACCTTACCTATAACCTAAAATATAAAATGCCCTAACCCTAACTTTAACCCTTTTTGGACAAATGATCCTTCAGACAAATGGGTTGTTCCCATCTTCTCAAGGCACAGGTCAATAAGGACCGGTCTCTTAAAACAGGGCTAGTGGTCAGGTTTCCTGAGCCATTAGGCTTCAGCGCAATTAGTCCTATATACCAGTGGTATTGCAATTCCACATCGTACGTCACCTAGAAAGATAAATCAATCAAAGGGATCCACATTGACAGAGCAAGCCTGCTGGCTTAGGAGGCCTGACCACTAACCAACCATGGAGAATTGGACTTAAGGGGTTAAGCTTGCATGAAGTATTTCTCAAAGTCATCAATTCTTTAGCACTGTTTCTTGAAGCTGTTATGTTATAGAATAAAAAATAAAGAAACTAGAAAGATGTGTTTATGCATGATCAAACCAATGTCATTCATCAGCTTAACTGCACATTCCAACTATTTTGTATTAATAATTAGGAAATGTTACAGCACAAGGATATCATTTAGAAAGTGTTTCTGATCACTATCATAACCTGTGATCATAACCAAATAATCATTTAAAAACCTTGAACACAACCACAAGACCATTGTTTATGAAAACAATTACATTTGCCATATCTCAAGGATACCTGGCTTTTGTTCCTCCAATAAAGAATAGATTACATTAGAACAGTAATTGAACCACTATTCAATTAAAACTTGGAAAGCTGCTGGCTCAATGACACATTATCAAATAGCCTACTCATTTTAATAGTGGTCCTTATTTAAGATGCAATTGTTCACTGACTAATAAAGATGGAAATAGCATTTGTAGGACCTGGTAATTTGCGTTACTTTGTCTGTCACCTTCGTTAAAGATGATAGTAGGCAATTTCAAAGAACTATAATCATACCTTGGTGAATAAGAATAAAGTAAGTCTATAGCTATACTGCTTTGAATTGTACATGAATACCAATGAGTAAAACCGTGTGCTACCGGTCATCTAAGTTTTAAAAATTACAGAAGGAAAAACCTTTAATTTTATCCACCCCATATGTAACCACTCATGGACTTGTATACTGCCCTCTCTTTAGCTGTTAAATACAAACAATTCTTCACATCATATCATGGTATTAAATGGCTGTAATGGTTGGCTCAATTCCAATTTACAAGACATTTAATGCTGAAAGTATAAAGATTGCTACAAATACATACAATGATGATGATGATGATGATGATGATGATGATGATGATGATGATAATGATGATGATGATGATAAATGTGATACAGCACATCAAAAGGGTGGTTGCGGCAAAGTGCTTTTCAAGATATAGATTCAAATAGACAAAAAATGCTTTCAAAGCAGAAATATTGAACTGAAAATTGACTTCACCTGCAAAGTCCCACTTGTTGCTGTGCTGCATCACAAATATTTGTCATTTGTTCTAGTTTATTGAAGTATGATCAGTAATACTAAATCAGAAAAGGTCTCAAACATCCTCATCTGTTAGGCCACAGTTCTTCACACTCAATGAATTTGTACATTTACAGAAAGATGCTTCAATGTACTGGGCACACAAACTCAAACCCAACAACTTGGAAGTCAAATTTTGAGCTATGACTGTTGAATGGGATTAACAAACTGTGTCATAGGCAATGAGATTATAGCCAACACCTCCTTAGTGTCATCTACTTGTTTTAAAACATACAATATCAACAGGAAGTCAAGTCTGCTATGGAGCTTCCAAGAAATTGATGGGTAAAGTATCCTCCTGATGTACAGCATGCGCAGCACTAATATTTACACCAACAATGAAATTTAAGAATGCAATATCATGCATCCACACACTGCCAGGTACAAAGATTTTCTGGTTATTCCATGGTGGAAATTAAGACTGGATTGGTTTGTTTCCTCTAGAGAGACAGCCGTAAAGCGGATAAAATAAGCCGCTGGTGGCTGCACCAGTGATGACAGAATCAAATTTGCCTAGTACCAGGCACGCCAGGGAGGGTTTGTCACCTCAGTACTGAGTGGACCAGCGCAATGTGTTTTTTCAAACTTTCCTCATCCCACTTGTGCTGCCACTGACTGGAACTGGATATCATGTTAATAGCTTGACAGATATTACATTTGTACATGATGAATTTTTCTCACAATAACAATTTCACATATTTTTCGCTTGTATTATATTTTTCAAATTTGCTATGCAGAATTAACTTACCTTCATACTTGAAAAGCATGAAAATTAAATGTACTACAAAAATTCCACTTCTATAGTACCATTGAACTTTATAGGCAAAATGTTGAATTTCAGATATGTGCAATATGAGAGAAAATTTTCTAATTAATATCCACACTTCTCTTATAATGAGGTACTTTGGCTTTCCAACTTGCTTTCATATCCATCTGATCAAATTATATTCAAATACATTTCCAAGGTTAAAAAAGATTTTCAACAAAAACACCTTAATTTCTTAACATTCAATAAACTTTATTGGATTAATTATTGTCTAATTTATTTGTCTAATAATGTTTAATGACTATTTAACTTGGGATTCTTTTGCCAGAAGACAATGCAATGGTATGTGTATATGCTAATTAAATTTTTGATTTTAATAACAAAGAAAAAATCAATCCTCTCAGAATAGAACAAAACACATATTTGGACATAAATTTGGTAATTTCAAGAGTTTGGCATGTTTGTTAGAATTTGTTTGTTTCCTCACGAGGGGGACTGGCCACAAAGTGGACAAGTCACTGGTGGATGGGCACACCAGTGATGACAGAGTCAAATTTGCATAGTACCAGGCACACCAAGGAGGGGATGTCACCTTGGGACTGAGCTGAGTGGACCAGTGCTGGTTTTTTTAAACTTTCCTCATCCCTCTTGTGCTGCTGCCACTGACTGGAACTGGATATCATGTGAATAGTTAGACAGATATTACATTTCTACATGATTAATTTTTCTCAAAAAACAATTTCAATTATTTTTTGCTTGTTTTATATTTTTCCATTTCAAATTTGCTATACAGACTCAATTTACAGACTCAATCCATATAGAGTACCACTGAACTTTCAAAGCAAAATGTGCAATATGAGAGAACATTTTTAAATTAACATCCACACTTCTCTTATAATGAGGCACTTTGGCTTTCCCACTTGTATTCAAATCCATCTGATCAAATTATATTGAAATACATTCCCAAGGTTAAAAAAGATTTTCAACAAAAAACACCTTAATTTCTTAACATTCAATAAACTGTATTGGATTAACCTTTACAAGAGAATACTGACTGCACTTTTCTTTAATTTAAAAGTCTAATCATGTTTAATGACTATACTTATAGGGATTTCCCTATGTAGCCAGCACAAACCACCAGCAGCAGACATGGAACTCCAAATGGTTCCCTTATTTCTGCATCACTGCATCCCGCCACAGGAATTTCTCAAGGGGATCAGGTTTCTTAAAGCTTTCCACTGCTCAATAACGTACAAAAAGTGTCAATTTGTTCTTTTTACATTGATTGATAAAATTTAATCAAATTTTTCAATCCTGCAGAAGACATGTAGTGGAAATGATTTTTGTTTTAAATTGTGTAAGCAACATGTCAACTTCTGATGAAAGAATAAACAATAATGTGCAGGTAGGCAGAAACTGTTGATGAAAATACCCAAGGACATTATTGTGCTTGAACTATAAGGAATGTGTAAAGTTACAATCTTTGCATATATACCTTTCAAATATTTTGCACGACGGGTTGATTTTTTTTCTTTTTATAGGCTTAAATGTATAGCTAAATAATTTATAAACTTCTACCAAATAGTAATTACCCCCTTTAATATGAGATAATAACTCAAAATCTATGCATCACAATTTAAAACTGAAAAAGCAAATAAGGAAACCCAATTTTGTTTTGCAAATTTTGATGCCTCATTTGTCTTAATAGCCCAACATTGGTTGCTATGGTGACCCTTTAAATGAAAAGGATGCCTATTCAAAAGTTGTACCTAAACCCATTGAAAATGTTGCTTTTCTTGCTTGACTGCCTGGTCATCTCTAGTCACTGCAGGTCATCCTTGACCAGTCATGTAGAGAATGTAATGGTACACTGACTTGAGTAGCTTTTTAGTGCAACATTTGAAAATGCATCTTTTTCATTCAAGGAGTCACCATGGCTACAAATGTTGTATTCAGACAAAATGAGGTATCAAAATTTGCAGAATTAACCTTGGGTTTGTTTTTGCTATTTCAGTTTTTAAATTTAATGCTTAGATTTTGAGTTTAGTCTTGTAATAAAGGGGGGGGGGTAATTACTTTTTGGTAGGAGTTTATATATTTCATATGAAATGTATAGTTAATTGTTAATGCAATTTGATGGTTCTGGTTCTGGTTCAATTATAAACTGTTGTTGCCCTGGATGTATATTATTATCAGTAAACTTTGACCTTGAGATGCAAGGGCAAGGCCCTTGAACAAAAAAAAATAATTGTAGTTGCGGTCTAGATGAACTGCTTGTGACTGGACCCGGGTTAATTTATTCCGGTCTTTGATGGTTAACAGAAAAAAGAATAGCAATTTGATTATACTGCTCCTTTTTATTTGTCAATATTTTAGGTGCAAAAATATGCTGCTTGCCGATGAATTGCCTTGTAATTGATGGTCTTCTGCTGAAGAAATCGGATAGCAATGTTTGCACAGTATATTTTGTGGGATTATTAAAAATTGATATTTTTGATATTTAACAGTCCTCGAAATAAACTTTATCAATCTAATGATATGTACTTAAGTGTATAGCTGTCCATCATTTGACAATTTTGACCCTTCGTATTGAAGATATACATTTGTTTCCCAAAAAGACATACTTTTTGAGAAAAAGGACTGTTAAATGTCATAAAATTTGTATTATATTGCAAATTTCCAAAAAATTAAAATTATTTGATATCATCAGGACATTCCTTGTATTCAGAATGCAACTTGATGTGTCTGATGTGCTCTCATGTCCCACAAAAAATACTGTGCAAACGTTGCTATCCATTTCCTTAAGGGATGCCAAGCTGCTGAAGCATAATCCAATGTGGGTGAACCACTGATTAGTATCAGTGACTATAACCTTTCCACAACATTTCCAAAGACTGCATCATACTCCTCCAATTATTAAAACATCACACTCATTCCCTCTCTACAATGTCTTTGCCTTCTTCCCTTAACCCAATGGGGTATTACCCCAACCTATTTCTTGTAGACATTAAAAGACATTTGATCAAAGCAAAACAATATATAGAGCTGGATTGTAATATATGTAGCATCAAGCTATGTATAAATCCGCAATCACGCCTCATCTCTCGAGATCCACAATGCTTTTCAAGGCATCCTAGGGAAGACATAACAACATGTTGTATAATTACATAAGTTTATATCTCTATGTTTAACTATGTTTAAGAAATGAGAGACATTTCGATATAGATCCGCAATCTGTGTCTGGCGTTGCCGTCTCTAGCTTTGTAAACTGATACAGATTCCTATAAATATCAAAGAAATCCTTGCTCTATATATCACACTGGCTGGCATTACTGTATATTACCATATAAAACTGTTGCCCTACATTATCCTCTTACAACCTGTCTTCTTACGTTACATCTACCTATACATTAAAGTAATCTTCAGAATAACTTGACATCTTCAAAATGGAACTGGTTTCTTAGGTGAAATTATATTTGTGTGTTAGAATCTGTATCTGTTTGATTCTTTAAAAGCTGGTAATAACATGATGTGACTAAATAACACAGAATGCATTACACGATTGATGCAAAGCATAGATCATCAATGGCCTATGCAAAGTACTGTCTGCATAATTCTGGACTGATGATATACAGTTATACTCCCCCCATTTAAGTAAAACCTGGTCTTCTCTTCAATGCAATGTCTTTGTTCTCTTCCCTTAACCCATTGGATATTGACCCGGCCTATTTATTGTAGACGTAAAAAACATTTGATCAAAGCAGTACCTATGCATTGTAAGGTATCAATAACCAATGTCATCTCATCTCTCCAAACTACTGTTTAGTATTTATGGCATACTTTTATTGGGATGACATAACAACATGTTGTATGGTTAAGTTAACTTAGGCAATAGAAACAAATTAGTTCGATCTTTCGATCGACCATCGATGCTTGGTCGATCCTTGTTATTTATGAAATCAATTAATTTACTGTTGTTAATTGTGATAAAATAGTAATTTTTGCATGTAGGGATATTGACCAATGCAAATTTAGCGTTAATTTTGATTAATTAGTTGATAGTTCATTATAATAACAAGCATCGAAGCAGCATCGACGGTCGATCCAAAGACCGAACATATTTGTTTCTTGTGCCTTATCTAAACACATCAAAAAGGTAACTTAGCCCCCCTTAATGAATGGCCATTATTCCAAAACGGTTTATCGTATGTCAAATTTGGGATATGCATTGGAATTAGAATTTATTTCTGCACATTATGACATCTCATTTGTTGCAATGGTCCCAATATTGATATTGCAGCTTTCATTTAAATGAAAGTAACCCCAGATTTGAAAGTTGCAACAAATTTCTATTTCCTTGTCAGGTGTTGCCAACATAAGAATCCCTTCCACTTCTCGTGACCTTATTAGTCACAGAAAATATGAACTTGTCATGGTTCAATGTTATATTAAGTGAACAATGATCACTGATGTGAATAATGACAACTTTTTATTGATTATCACATGAATAATCCAATAAGAGCTGAGCAGACAAGGCAAAAGGATTTTGCTGCAACATTCAATTCTTGGGTTATGTTCATTTAAATGTACACAACAACGTTTACTGTGACATCAACATTGGGACTATTGCAACAAATAAAGGTGTCATAATGCACAGCCATAAATTCTGCTTTGAATGCATAATCCCAAATTTGATATACAATAAACCATTTTGGAATAATGATTAAGGGGGTAGTTACTTTTTTGTAATGTTTAAATATATAAGCGGTGGCACACATTTTGATTAAATCACCAACCTGTGTCTGCCATTGTCATCTCTAGCTCTGTAAACTGATTATTCACATCAGTATATATATATAGTCATTGTTCAATTAATCCAACATTGAAATATGACAAGAAATCCTTGGTCTATATATCACACTGGCTGACATTATACTGTATATTCCATATAAAACAATATCTTGCATTATATACAACATCAATCACCAATGTCGTCTCATTTCTCCCCAATACTATTTAAGGCATCCTATTATTTGGGATGTCATAACAACATGTTGTATGATTAAGTAAGTTTTACATATCCATGTATAAATAATGAGAGACATTTCGATTAGATCCGCAATCTGTGTCGGGCGTTGCCGTATCAAGCTCTGTTAACTGTTTCAGAATCCTATAAATATCAAAGAAATCCTTGCTCCATATATTACACTGGCTAGCATTACTGTACATTACCATATAAAACTGTTACCCTACATTATTCTCTTTAACTTTCTTCTTACATTACATCTATACTTAAATATTAAAGGTATCTTCATTAAGGCAACAAATTAGTTTGATCTTTTGATCGGCCACCAATGCTTGGTCAATCCTTATCAATTAATTGACAGTTTTTAATTGTGAAAACATATGAATCTTTGCTTGTATTGATATTGACCAATATAAATTTAGCATTAATTCTGATTAATTAGTTGTCAGTTCATTAATAACAAGCATCGAAGCAGCATCGATGCTCGAACCAGAGATCAAACAAATTTGTTCTTGGTGCCTAATTGTTTCTAGTGCCTAAGGCATTACCTATATGTACCCACTGACATTATCTCATTGGCATATTATAATGACTTTGTCCATTTATTCTCTTCCACAGCCAAAGAACTAAAATTCTCTTTCGGGAAAAAAAAGTATATCTTCAATATGAAAGGTCAAAATTTTCAAATGATGGACAGCTTTACCTCCCAGCTACATGTACATATCATCAGAATTATAAAGTTCACTTTGAGGACTGTTAAATGTCAAAAATATCAATTTTTAATCATTTGCCTTAAACTTTGTAAATATGGCGAATTTCAAAAAATCTAAATTATTTGATATCAGAAGGACATTCCTCGTATTTAGAATACAATTTGGTGTGTCTGATGCCCTGATGTACTCTCAGACTCATGTCCCACAAAAAATACTGTGCACAACGTTGTTATCCATCCCTTAAATGAACAAGCAAAAAATGTCACATTTCAGCAAGAGAAAATTATTCAAAACCAATGTGGTTATAAAAGTGAACATCAGTTAATTAGCTGTGCATTGTTCCATCATTTCAACCTTGAACATTTATGATTTACCTCATGTAAAAGGAATATATCACATAAGAATATAGAGGCAATTGACAAACCATTTTATTAATCATATCTGATTTATATAATATTTCATGTGATTGATTGATTGTGGTATTTTAGTTTCATATTCTGTGTGGTTGCCGTTACTGCACTTTAACTCCCAATTTGGGCTACCAACATACCGTACAGAAACCAAGCTTTTTCAGAATAAGCAAAAACACCATAACAAATATTCAGTTTTTCAAAGATTACAAAAGATCTGCTGATAATGAATGGTAGCAATCATGGTGACACACCTTCTATATTTAAAATATGTTGATTCTTGAATTTAATTTTTAAAGCATTGTATGTTTGTAATTTTGTATTCTTATGATATATGATAGGTGTGTGTTTGGGTCCATGGTTTCACTGTTAACAACAATACACACGATACAAGTCCACGGTTGTCGGTGAAAGCGATTAAGGGAGTGTGTGGTGCATTTGTTTTCACTGACAAATGTGAACCCTGCTACGACATTCGACTCATAAAGTCGTAAGAGAGCGGAGCTAGATGCTGTAATAATGCATATAGGGTATAGAAGAATCCGACGAGCCAAGTGATGGTCATGATTAAGTCGGCCATAGATGGGGCCATCCGCGCCAATATTTCGTTTGGATTGCGATCCAAGATGCCAACTATCGCAAGCGCATCGGAGCGCGTAGCACTTGCGCCGCATCACGGGAGCGGTAAACGCTGCATGCCTGTGAAACTGGTGTCGCGTAAAATGGATGGATGGCCCCCAGTTATGGCCGCCAGTGAGGTGTAGGAATGTGTCAAGTCGATTGTGTATAGGTCCTGTATCATAGGTGTAATATCAGGTCCACGGATTGTTGGTTAAATGTCATACATCCTTACCACAAAAGTCCACACTTTCAATAGTGAAATGTCAGTGCGTAGGGACGCTGTTACGTTGTTAACTACATAGGAGGCTCATAGGCTCCACGTTTGTTGGTGAAAATGTGTAGGGGTGTGGGGGGAGGGGTGTCTGTGTGTATGCTAGGGGTATGTGTGGGAAGAGGGTGTCTGTGTGCATGCTTGGGGTATGTGTGGGAAGGGGGTGTCTGTGTGCATGCTAGGAGTATGTGTGGGAAGGTTTTTTTTTTATCTTTTATTTTATTTGCTTCGTTGATTTCATCACATTATATATTTACATAACTCATTTGTTCTCACTTAACTAATTTCTGACTTTGCTAATTTCTACAATTTTTACTACATAAGCTTTCTGATTCTTAGTTCAGAATGTAATAGACTGATCAAATCTGGATATTTCCCGTAACGATATTTACTAATTGACAGTTTACTAACACTTATTATTTTATTGATTGTAGTATTACATTTTCCTGCATGGTAGTAACCAAAGATAACATCTGCTTGTGTGGTTTTAATTTTAACATTGTAGTGTTGCAAAATTATTTTGTCCACTTCGCTCCATATCTTTTTATTTTTTTTGCAACCAAAAAAAAAGTGTTCAATATAATCTACTTTGTTACAAATTTCACATACATTACTTTGTTCTTTTCCTATTTTGTTAAGAAAGACTTTTGTTGCATAAATATTACTGGTTATTTTCCAATTCAATGTCATTAGCCTAGGTTCTTTTGTTGCCAGAATATTTTTCCAAATTTTGCTCCAATTGAATTTCATATTTTTGAATTTATTTTCCCAAAAGGTTTGACATATTGGTTTAGTCGAAATCTTTGATAACATAGCTTTCCTATATAATTGTGTGGTGCAATTCATTAATGCAACAAAAGTTTTTCCATCATAAAAGTATATGTCCTTGTTAATAGCATTCTGCTGTTTATTTTTGCATGTCTTTAAAATTGCTTGTTTTAGAGCTAAATATTGTATACAAACACTGGCTGGCTGTGGAAACCTACTTTTGATTTCGCGTCTAGTGAATGAAAGACACCGTTTTGATCATACAAGTCTGAAATACATATTATACCTCTTTTAGCCCATTCCTTGTAATAAAATGTCTTACCTCTGCTAATTATACAAATATTGTTCCAAATAACTTCATCTCCCCAGTTTTGCACTTGGTTTTTGTCTTGAGTACTTTTTGTTGACAACCATACCTTGATTAGATTTCGGTAAAACATGGGCATCTCATTTATTATATATCTTACAACTGCATTGATATTTTCAAAATTACAGTTGCACTTAAAAATATGTACGCCTAACTGGGTTTTATTAATAATATATAAAGGAATATTTTTCCACGTGCTGATTTCTGACGATGCCAACTTTTTATCCATAACAACTTCAATGAGTCCAGAAATATTTTAAAATTGAACATTTTTAGGCCACCGTTGTCGTACTCGTTTACTAGTGTTGTTCTTTTAACCTTTTCCGAACCTCCCCATACAAACTTAAAAAACATACTATTTACTTTATTTACAAAACATTGTGGTAAGTCTATTATTGAACCTATATATGAAAATTTTGATGCCATCAAATTTTTTACTATGAGTATTTTACCAACCATTGATAGGTTTCTCATTGTCCAAGCTCTTATGGACTTTTCTATTGAGACCATTTGTGTGGGAAGGTATTGCTTGTTTTGAAAGGTATGGCAAAATTGAACAATTTAATATATATTGGTGGATGGGGATTTACACCTTTTTTGTATTCACCAAAGGCCTCATACAAAAAACCTTAGGACTAGGAATTAATTACTTGTAAGAAAGTGCAATCACAAAATGCTCCAGACATCAAGGATTTAGAGCTTTTTTAACTCATAGAAACATCAGCTCCCTCTAGAGGTTTATTTCGTAGTTAAAAATGGCAATAACGGCACCTTAAGTGATGAGAATTTCTGACAATGCTGCTTATTTCATATGCCTGTAAAATGTCATAGTAAACTACCAAATGAGCATTAATCAATCTGCACATTTCTCAAGAGTCCTTCTTTTAATGACAGTTCTCCCCAAAAATTCAATGCATTTTATGCTATGCACTTTTCCAATTTCAATTATAACATTATTGCCAATATACAACTGGAAAATTTGAACTAAAGTCTTTTTTGATATTGTCACTAATCTTTTAAGGGGGTACTACACCCCTGTGGTAAATTTGTGACTATTTTTGCATTTTTCTCAAAAAATAATAACACACTGATAACAAAAGTTATATGTATATTATTGGGGCAAGGAATCCAATTACTACACTGACATTTCAGTGACTCAAGACAAGCGGTTCAGAATATGATAGGAAATGAGGTACATTCTAGCGGTACCTCTTTTCTAAAACATAAATAACGAACCGCTTGTCTTGGGTCACTGAAATTCCAGTGTAGTAATTGGATTCCTTGCCCCTATAATATACCTAACTTTTGTTACCACTGTGTTTTTAGTTTTTGAGAAAAATGCAAAAATAGACACAACTTTATCGAGGGGTGTAGTACCCCCTTAAAGGATTTGACATATATGTATTTCCATGGGAAACAATTATTTTCATTTCTTGAAAAACATGACAACATTAAGATTGAGGATTAAACATAATGTAATAATGCACTGGCCTTGACGTTGAGATGCATTTACCATGGATACCGTTATATTGACTTTGCACATTTCAATCAAAACTTGTCCTCCAGCTCTGTGATGCCATCAAGGAAATCAATTGTTTGACAACCAATTTAGTTTTCTTCATTTTTTTTATATTTTTGCTCACTCAATTTGGAAAATCCTTCCAAAATTGGACTTAAACATAGACCATGAAAATTGATCATTTTCATATTGAACAAATACATAAAATATTAATGTGACTTTTAAACATTTCTTTTAGCCATTATCCTGTAGGGGTTTGAACCCCTAATGTAAAGAAATGAAATTCTAAATAATTCTGTGTGTCCACATGGTGGTTTGGCAAATGCAGAGATTAAGTTCTGAATGAAACCCTCAGATTTGTCTGCACTAATTAGTTTCCTCTAAGTGCATGCACCTTGAAGTTTAACAAAACCCCTAGGGGTGGTGCAATAATTATGTGTACCCCCGGTCTGGTGAATTATAGGGGGGGCGGGGCAAAGATTTTTGGCAGGTTGAAAGGGGGGGGGGGGCAAGTGATTTTTGGCACAGATATTTAGGGCACTATTTCTATATTACACCCTAAAAGGTGTAGGAAAACGTAGAAAACAAATTCCCTGCTCGCTGCGCTCGGTTCCCCAAAATCTTGCATGTGTAAGGGGGGCAAAGGTTTTTTGGCATGGCCAAAGGGGGTGGGGCAAGCGATTTTTGGCAGACCATTTTGAGAATTCACCACCCCGGGGGTACAAAAATTATTGCACCACCCCCTAAATATCTTGGTGGTTTGAGGTGGGTAAAACCTCAAAAAGTTTCCCTTGAGTATCAACCGCTATGTGTGTCCACACACGCTAAACCCATGCCTAAACATACAATGTACAACAATGCTGACAAGTTTCCTCAAGGTTTTGGTGTCCCATGTGAACACCACTCATGTCTCAAAATCAGTGACAAATGACTAAAGTGCAACAAATATTATATCGCAGACATACTAAATCTCTGTGGACTATGACCCTGACATACATGTGGAGTGTAAAGCAAACTGATTTCTTATGGGATTTTATTTTCTTAAGAACTGAAGACTCTATTAAAATCAAGGTAATCAGACATAGAATAATAGAGACATGAGGTGTACACTATATATGGTTGCATGTGAGGCGGATTTACCATCTGGCAAGATGGGCTCGCCCCAGGCCCCCAAATTTAGGGGCCCCAAAAATTGCCCTGTCTTGGCATTTTAGCCAAAAAACACCATGTTTTGGGCCAAAAATAGCCTGTTATATAGTAAAAATCAGCTTTAATTTGGGCTAAAATAGTGCACATGCCTTCCTCACAGTGCATTTGGGGCCTCCAGATTTTGGCCTGGCCCAGGGCCCCCAAAAAGGTAAATCCGGCCCTGGCTGCATGTGTGGGGAACATGCGCGCCTGCTGCTAATTACAGTGAAAACCCCTATTCAAGCTCATCCAATCAGTGACCCCTTAAATCTGATCTCTCAAATGCATTTGCCATGCAACTGCCACCTACTGCAGACCTCTCATTGCTCATTTGCAGGTAGATCCATGATAGTCCTGTGTGTGTCCGTACTTATCAGCAGGGCAACACTGCTGCACCCCTATTCACACCCACACAGAAAGCACACTCTTCCATATGCACAGCACACGCCCATTCACTAACTGTTGGTGCAATATTAATTTGGGCAGCAACAAAAACAGTTCTAACGATTTCAGAATTTCCGCAATTTCATATAAAATCAGAACCCTTGGGGTAACATACCTAATTAAGTGAGCAGATAACAGTAACTTTGACAGCAAGCTTATAACACAACACATTGTAATTGACTTTAATTGCATCAAATGCTTCAGGCACATTTCATACAAGGAGATTGTGCTCTTTTTTTTAATGCAAGAATGCCATTCTGAATGCATAGTGCAACATTGAAAATAATGAATTCAAGTCATGTCCCAATCATGTTAACATCATTAATTCAAATTAATTTTGACATTATCAGGTGACGAAGCATATGGAGTATTATCACTAAGGACCACAATAGCCTCATCCCTATGGCATAGTCCAATAACCTCAACTACATAATCATAGTGCAAAAAACTGCAAAATATGACCTCAAGTTGCAGAGTATGAGTTTTTGTACCCATATTTTTCAAAGGTCATTCAATGAATGTACAAATGTATTTGGGTTTAAGAACTGTGCCCCTGATAGATGAGCATGTTGATCCTAGTGTATACAACAAAAATAGCCCCCTTCTCTAATTACAACACATGATGTACATTTGTTTCGGTGCCTGCTTTCAGTCAATGTAGTACACAATTGGGTCAAAATTTATTTTAAAAATCCAATCTTTGTTCAACTTTAAGGAGACATTCAGAGATTTTGCCTTATGAAACACTATATGTATGTATACACATTTTCATTTTCAAAATCAAAGTGTGGAAAATAATATGGTATGTCACATGGATAATTTTTATGTGCCTTCCAAGACCCCTTGTTGCCATCGCAACTGTAAGTTACCTTTTAATTGGGATTCCAACTATATAATGTACTAACATCTGAAAGAGCTTGCAACAACACACAAACAAGCCTAAATCCTATTACAGACCCCAAGTTTGAGTAGTGTAAAAGAGCTGATGAAAAATTATCAGCACAAAAGTCCTGTTGTTGAAACGTCGAGCGTGATGCTCCTTACGTATACAGTATTACCTGTAATACGATCAGCGAGCGATACACGCTTTGTAGGGGCTGGAATGAAATCACAATTTTCTTCGTTCTACCCGGTGGTTTTACCTCACTTGTTTGGCTCGAAATTAAAAGGGGATAATGTGATCAGTGAAAACTAGCATTTAAATACATGTAGGAATCTTTTCTTTGTGCAAATCACACATTATGGCTTTAAGAAATTCAGTCGACCATTCCCATGAAATCTGTCACTGTGCCTTTAACACTGCAAGACTTCTTTATGACGTCATTATACCAGCCCTGATTTATTATCTTCTATATTGAAGTCAACAGACTACTTACAATTAGTTTGCTGCGGTGCATCCTCTTTAATAAATGTACAATCCACATCAACTGTAAGACAAAAAAGCATAAAACATTTATTGTGAAGTATGCTATATAGCTGTAGCACCTGGCCTTGTTTCATGATAGATCAAGGATGCCCATTAACATCCAGCCACTGGGTCCATTTGAGGTTGCGAACCAGGTGTAAGGTGGGAAATGTGACATAATTTTGACATGGGTTTGTGAGTAGTCTGACTTTCAAAAATTGAGGTTATATGCTAAAAAAAAGTTGGTAACCCGGTCTGAGATCATTAAGGAATTGCCCCCGATTTATTCTATTCATGCATGCTATCAGCGTTAGGACTGAAAATCTACTAGCTCTCCTCAATTTATATAGGTCTGAAGATAAGTTAAGATACACTAGTTACTAGGTTTTGTCATTACACATTTCAGCCAATATCGAAAGGAGTGTTATTAAAAGTATTTTCCAAAAGTCAAAACCACAAAACTCCATATTTCTGTTGTTCTTTGAGTTATTATAGTCAGGACTGTAGCAAATCGCATACAAAACATCGTTTCTTGACAAAAGAAGGCAGTCATTGGTGTTAAAATTTCAAGACAGCAATTTTTTTTGCCCTCCCGAACATTTCACTTTTTTGAGATACAAGGTTTTGTCATTACAGCGATGATATGAGGTTCATACAGCAGATGCCCCCTTGTTACATAAGCGGTTTTGATAATTGACTTTTGGAATTACATACAAACATACAAGCAACAATGTATGTGTCTTGCAATATTGCCACCGTGGCCAGAATGCGCATGTCATTTTTTGCTATCAAATAACATCAATGTTGAAGAAATAAGTGAAAAAAGAAAATAATACCTTTTAGGAAAGGTTTTATTTTTTTTGATATGTCCTTTGCCATCCATGCATTGCTGCCTCCCATTGAATCAAAATGGCTGAATTGGTTGAGATGACGCTGAAACACCAAGAGACTCCTACAAAGTACAAATACAAATGTTTGTTTTACATTCGACATCAGCAACAAAGAGAACAAGAAAATGGCAAAACAAAGATATTGGAAATCTCAGAATAACTCAATAGGCAAACCTCAATACATGGATACCTTTAATGTGATTTATTGTACAATTTACAACAAATCAAAATTATATTTTATTTGACCATTAGGCTACACCAAAAAATATTTATGTCTCAAAGCCCATGGAAGGTTCAAAAAAGAATGCGGAATGCTTTTTTTGTAAAACATTTTATTTTGTCAACAATTATTTTTAAACTTACTTTTGAATTAAGATGTTATTTTATCAAGTGTTCAAAAGTACACAGCCTAAAATTGTGGTTGATTTACACAATTGTAGTACAAATATAAATTGTTTTTAATACCTAAACAATGCGAGTATCAAATCAAATAACTTTTCTTCCAAATTCATCTCAGAATTTCATAAATTTACAGCAAAAAGATAAAAAATAAGGAAATAAAAAATGAATGTTGTTTCAGCTGACATGGACGTGCTAAAACTGATTTTGAGAAGAGAAAGTTGTCCAATTGTAATATTTACCCTTTTTTCTGCAACACACAAATAAAATGCATAGCAAACTTGAAGGAAAGAAAGGTGCTAAAATGTTTAAAGTGATGCATGTGTGATGCGAGTGAGACAAAACATTCTGACCTACAAACAAGGTTGATTGCGCATCAAAATTCAAGTTGTGATTTAATCTGTCACATCCACTTTCATGTAATTTCTTTTTTAGAAATTAGTTAATACCCTTTTCAGCTCTAAAATCAGGGTTCATTTTTTGTATGAGAGAGAACAGTTAAACATTTATGATTAAATTTATTGTCACAAGTCATAAAAGTAAATTATAACAAATGAAGTTAGCTGTTTTAGCAAAATATGGTCTTCTTACCAGTGTGACCCTCCTGCAGTTGATGAGTCCGATTTATCATTGATGACTAGAAAAACAAAGTTCTTGGATTCAAGATTTAGAGGCTCTAGAAATATACTCAGCTCAGCTCCTGTAGATTCAAATAAAATCAAAAAATACATTGATAAGCTAACTTTACTGGAAGGGGGACGGGTATGTGCGGTTGTCAAGGGTCCCCTTTTAGGCTCTATTGCAGTTTCTTAAGGCCCACATTTGGATCTGCTCCAGTTCTTTGAGCCTCAAATTCTGACAATTGTAGTTCTTTAAGCTCAAATTTAGAAAAAATTAAAAAATGATTAGCTCCACAGCCTATAATTTAGCCCTAATTTCAGTTCATCAAGCTCCTATTTTGCCTGAAAATCAATTATTTGTTCCCAAAATTTCAGCGCTCCGTGCCCCCCCCGCACCTCCGGACTTTACTGCTTCAAATTGCCTGAGTGATAGGCTTTTACAACAGGTATACAAAACTATACTGAGGTTTTCAATGGGATCGCTCTAAGACAAGTTGTCTGACAGCAGATCTGTTGAAGCCCTCAATCTTCCCCACTTCAATAACACACTATATGGCATAATGAAAGCACCAGGTGCACGTGATGACCTTATATAAACTCACAATTCAATGACAATTCCTATACAATTCCGCTCAAAATAAAGCAAATAATGAAATTTCAAGCTATGTAGCTTTAAGTGTGCATCAGCAGTTTGCTATGGCAATACAAAAAAATCACTGTGATTAATAGTGCGCTACGCACAGGCACAATGCCTAGACGTTGATCCACAAGCCTCAGCACACTTTACATGCTTAAGGACACATTGTATGAGTAAGCATTCATTTGCACTGCAAGTCATAAAAACTTTTTATGACTGTTCAAGTTTAGTAACTTTTGACCCATACAGGTAGTAAAAAAACTTTTTTAAATTTAAATTTATTGAAAGGTAAAATCCTATCCAACCTGACCGATATTGTGACTACAACTTTGAAAATGCATTGTGTATAAAATGTACCTATGTTGCAAAAATGGCTTAAAATTATTGCTGCCCATACAAGTTATGACAAAAGCTATTTCAAGTTGTATACTTTTGACCGCTAAATGCATGCAGCGTTGGATGTAAGACATTTTTATGCATAACATTATCAGTTTGCGCTACTTGAAAAACTGAAAAAGGGCAGGCACTGGGCCTTCGGTGGCCTCCTTGAAATTTGAACCCTGGTGCCCACCAATGCTTTAGGAGCTGGGTCATTATTTTCTTTTCTTTTTCTTTTTCAAGTATAATATGGATCCTTTTGAAGATGTTTTTGTAGGACTCTATCCCTAATATCTTAAAATAAAGAAGTATCGTTTTCCAAGAATAAAACCAAAAATGAATTACAACTGCTAGCAATGCTAATTCTGCAATAGGGGCGATCCAGCCCTCATCAATTCAAGATAATTCTCCGGACAAACAAGAAATCAAAACATTAATTTAATGCACGGTAATATAACTAAGCACTTACAACCTTCCTGCATTCAAACACCAAAAGAGCCTCATCATTTTTGAATCCCTTTGAAGTTTAAATCATCCAATTTCACCACAAAATCTTTCATAGGGGTCCACCACTTTGAATACATTCTCGTCACATCTCTCAAATGCTTAACAATTTAAACACTTAATGACCTGCAGCAACATGCCAGCATACAGACCCAACACTTACAACATGAAATTGATCCATGGTCATGTTGATTCACATCACTATCTATGGTGATGAAGTTTCATTCTCAACAATGTAATGGATATATTCCCTATATCAACATCATTCCACTCTAGATATAAGCCTATGCATTGGGTGTTCATTCATGCCTGTAATTTGAACAACTCTTGTGGCTTATGGCTTCATTTCCCTGCAGAATACCTTCAATTATATTTCACATCCCTACAGCTATTTTGAATAGTAACCATACAATGACCTTCTCTCTCAAGTTCCTTTTAGACATCATTTATATTGTGCTATATTGTCAAAGGCCACTTTTTTACTTTTGGATCATCACAATAATGCTTCTTGCAGAAAACAGTAAACTTATGGTTATTCCTTCATGTAATTTTACACGAAATTAGGGTTAGGGTTAAGGTTAGGGTTAGTTTAGGGTTAGGATTAGGGTTAGGATTAGGGTTAGGGTTAGGGTTAGGGTTAGGATTAGGATTAGGCTTAGGGTTAGGGTTAGGATTAGGGTTAGAGTTAGGATTAGCTTACACGAAATAATTACATGAAGGATCGACCAAACTTATAGGCTATAATTATCTCTTGACATTATGTAAAATAGCCGAAAGCGTAAATCTCAGCATGGGGATATACCCCTCCCTCCCCCAATATTTTGATAAGGAGTGACAGTCTATACACCAGAAATTTCACTTCCAAAAAAGTTATTTCAACTACAAGCAAGCTTTTTTTTGTGGGGGAGAAACTTTCAGCGAGTTTTCTGAGATTTCTTATTTTAATAGTGGACAACAGGGGCAGACCAAGAAAGAAAGGGTCATCATAACCCTAATCCTAACCCTAATCCTAACCCTAAACTAACCCTAACCTTAACCCTAACCCTAATTTCGTGTAAAATTACATGAAGGAATAACCCAAGAAAGGGGTATTTCCATGGGGAGCCTTGCGAACACAAAACGTTTATTTTAAATGTTTAAATGGTGGGTTACATAAAAGGTACAACGTTTTAATAACATGTTCACAAAACATTGTTGAAAACTTGATGCAAAACATTCTAAAACAGTATGTTATTTTGCAAAATATTTTGCAAAAATGTTTGCCTACAATATTTTACAGTAAAAAATGTAATGATTTGAAATTACTTGGTACTCCAGGTCGGTAAACATGAGTAAGATTTGATCTTTCCCTAGAGAAGTCCTTTTGAGAGGGCTGAGCTAGAGTTCCGAAAGCTCGGCCCTCTCAAAAGGACTTCTCTAGGGAAAGATCAAATCTTACTCCAAAAAATGTAATGTTTTAAAAATGTTTTCATGACCTTTATATACCCAACATTTATATATGTTTTTAAGACATTTTGAATAAACATTTTAAGAACATTTTGTGTTTGGTGGGAGGGTACCTGCCCCTGCCCCCCTCCCAAGTCATACCCAGCCCTGAAATCCCCTGCAGGGTCAAACCCCAAGATTAAGGTGACAGAATGGAAAGACAGAGGACAGCTATAACACACTACTACAAACAATAATAGACATGTACGAGGGGGTATCAAAAAGTTTTAGAAATCGCCCATAAGTGAAAGAGCTATATCAATGAAATTTTGTCAGTGCAATCAGTGGTCCTTATGTACATTATGGTCCAAAAATGGTCTCATAGGTACGTTTACTTTTTTTACAGGTGGTACTAGATGCCAATAACCCGCTGCCCCAGTTACTGCGCATAAACTGCAAGATTGAGAAAATGGAGGCAAGCAGCATTATTAAGATCCTGTTTTTGAAGGGTTGCAGTGCCTAGAAAATTGATGATGAAATGAAAGTTATCTTCGGTGGTGATTGTGATATGTCACTGTTGCTTTTTGGAAAAGGAATTTTTATTTCATCACAGATTTTCTGGGCACTGTAACCATTAAAATGGAACTTAATCATGCTGCATGCCTCAATTTTCTCCATTTTGCTGGTTATGCGGTTACATAGGCAGGTAGTGACATCTAGCTCCTGTAAAAAAAGTAAACATACTTATGAGACCATTTTTGCACCATAATGTACATAAGGACCAGTGATTGCACTGACAAAATTTCATTGATATAGCTCTTTCACTTCTGGGCAATTTCTAAAACTTTTTGATACCCCCTCGTATTAGCATGCACAAGGTGAATCAAGTTGGCAGGTTGCTATTATTATTTAGCAGACTCAGACACCTTTAGGCATGGACAAATATAGCACCAAGAAAATACTATACAGATTATACATTACAGCCAGGCAGATTGTGCTTCTTTTTTTATGTTGAAAATGTATTCTTTAACTTAAACATATCACTCTTGTGACAGTCTATTTTTTCATGATGATGGACTTAAGGAATTTATCTTCTATCATTTCAACTTACATTGAGGTTTACTTTGAATACAATTTACAGGTGGATGTATGTATAAATACATAGACAGCTTATATATAATAGGAAATTATTGACAGTTCAATGTGTATTTTTAACTGTTTTCTACTTGACAACATCAGTTGAATGTGACAGTTGATACATGTAATGTAGCTTCTTGATCAGTGGAGACAACCGGGGGGTACTTATGTTTGGTTTTGTTAGGGACGTGCCGCTGAGAATTTGAAAGTGAACCCATAAATATACCAATTTTTCAAGAAATTTGGACCCATTGATATACCAAAAGACAAAATTGTCGGCAGAATTTAACCCAAATTGTCTTAGTTTTTACAAATTTTCCCAAAATCTTGCGAAAATGTTGACAATTTTGGCTAGATAAAGGAAAAACTGGGCTATTTTCAGAAAAAAATTGAGAACATTTAAAAAAAAAGGACCCATTCATATACCAAAATAGGCTTTGAAAACGGGGATATTGATATACCAAAAGGCTGAAAATGCTACCCATATTTATGCACCCCCCCCGATCATACCATATTGTTTAATTTTAAATTTCACAAACAAATGTCTGAATCAGATTTTTGAGATCAAAACTCTGATATGGTCCAAGTAAAATATAATAGTAATTTGGAACAGGTTACTGACCACCAGGAATGTAATATCTAGAGAATTTCAACAATTTATGGTTGCATAAAGTACATGTACATATGTGGTCGTACACCACGAATGAGCCGTAAAGACAGAATATTGTATTCTGAGTTAGAGTGTAAAATGTGTGTGAAGGTCGTATTCATAGGTACCTCAATTTGGTGCGACATGTATCTCATTTGATAGCGCCAGTCAAATACCTTTTGTACCATTCAATAATCCTATTGCTGAAGAGGATTTTAAGCTTCTACCTATTTCTATAGAATCCTTAAATAGCGCTAGTTTTGTTTGCTTTGGCTATTTAAAATCCGGTTCAAGTGGTAGGTTACAAAGCATTGTATTTTGTCTAGGTATGTATAACCAACAATTAGCGATGAGAGGACATTCCTGAACCTCGTTGACTTGGGGATGATTTGAAATGACCCGCAATTATAACTGTTTGATATTTATTACCAGCAATGTTGAAAAAGAGACACATGTAGAACCGAAAAAAGGTACCATTTTGTAGAAGGAGCTAAGTTCAACAAACCGTAACCCCGCTTCTGGATATCATTTAAGTCAAATGATATACCATTTTTAAAGCTTGGTTGAACAAATTCATCAGGATCGGTAGAGTAAAGTCAATCAAAAGGTTCTTATTTCTGATCAATTAGCCACTTGCGGTTCGCCATTATGCACTATATGCGGGAGAGCCTCGAACTGGCAGCATACATGAAAGGAAGAATTACGTAACCTTACACAGAATGTTATATGACTGGTTCAATTTCCATTCATGTATGCTGCCAGTTCGAGGCTCTCCCCGCACATAGTGCATAATGGCGGAACCGTGCAAGTGGCGAATAAATTGCACTTACTGTGTACGTTTCGATAACCACTCGGTTATCTTTATCAACACTGAATGAAGATTGCTACTGTGAACTGGTCATCCAATCACCTATTGATTTTTTGGTGATTGACTTGTTGACTGTGTTGCCAGTTGATTTTTTTCCTGTTGGATGTTTTGATGGATTTTTCACAGGATGTAGCAGTTCATCAAAAATGTGAGAAAGCTGAAATTGACCTTCATCTCTGTTCATGGTGGCACCCCTTCTCTTCCTGATCTCTATAGCCTCCTTGACCCAATGTTTATATCTGTCTTGCTCCGTGCCTATGACCTCTGCCTCCCCCCAACCGATGACATGGTTCCTCTCTGCAACATGGTCTGTGATGGCGATTTATGGACATGCTTTCCTACTTGCTCTGGTGACTGTTTTTTCAAGTTCTTTTTCTGCTTCCGTGCGGTGCTCATCTAGTCGAGTACCAAATTTCCTTCCCGTCTCTCCCACGTATGAGAGATCGCAGTTCAAGCAAGGAATGTTGTATATGGCTTGAGTTGTATTAAGCGGATCGTGTTTATCCTTCGGGTGCACCAGCTGTTTCCTAAGGGTGTTGTGTGGACGCATAGCAGTGGAGATGTTGTAGGATTTCATGACTCTCGACTAAGGCTGGCATTTTCGGTCGGGTAAACGGGTACCCGCCGAGATTACATTACCCGGTAGGAAATACCCTCCCGGGTACCAAATTCAAAAAAAAAAAAAAAAAAAAAAATGCATTCAAATTCAATACATTGAAATCATTAATAGACTATGACATGAATACAAATTATCAATTTTCATATAAAAAATAACAAAATATCTTGAAATTTTTTTTTTTTTTTTTTTTAGGTCAACCATGAATGATGCTGGCATTTAGGTCTAGGTCCAGAGACACTACAAAACCGAAAAAAATAAAAACTTTAAAAAAAATAAAAATTTTTTTTTTTTTTTTGCAATTTCGGGTACCCGGTTACCCGCCCGAAAATTGCGGCGCGTACCCGGGTACAAAATTACCCGAAAATGCCAGGCCTACTCTCGACACTCTTTCACTGACGCCTTTGACATATGGCAGGACAACCATCCCTTTGCTCTTTGTCTGTTCTTCTGTACTCTTGGTGGATTTCTTAGGCTTGACTGCCTGCATCTGGTCTTTCACCCGTTTAAATGTCCAATCAGGATAACCACATACTTTCAGCGCTTCCTGGACCTTCTCTTCTTCTGCGATCTTATCTTCCTCTTCAGTTATAATGCAATCTTTCCTGTCAAACAGAGTTCTTATGACACCCATTTTTTGGTGCAGTGGGTGGTGGGACTGGAAACTCAGGTACTGGTCAGTATGGGTTGGCTTGCGGTAAGCGAGAAGCTTAACCGTGCCGTCTTCCTTTCTGACTATGAGGGTATCCAGAAATGGGATGGTTCCTTCCGACTCTTCCTCATAGGTGAACTTTCTGGAGTCTGATTTATCCGTTTTGTTGATGTGGTCTGTTAGCTGTTGTACCGTGTTTCTCTTCACCACCTCGAGGATGTCATCGACATATCTTAGCCACAATTTTGGCTTGCAATCCAGGGAGCCGTAGTAATTGCTTGTTGTTCTAGAGCTTCCATAAAGATATTAGCATAATCGGTGATACTGGGCTTCCCATCGCAGTCCCAAACAACTGACGGTAAATCTTCCCTCTGAAGGTGAAATAGGTGGTGGTCAGAATAAAATCCAGAAGTTTCACCACATCCTCACTAGTCAAGTTGAAACCTGTTTCTTTGTTATATACTCTCAACAAGCTTTCTTTTTCCAGTCTGTGTTTCACTATGTCCAGAACCTGATCAATAGGAGTGTTTGTAAACAAACTGACAACATCATGGGAATTGAGTATCTCGTCTTCTTCAATGACCAACTCAGCCAGTTCTTCTGCTAGATACTTTGAATTTTTCACATGATGCTGTGTATTTCCAACCAAACCACCCAAGATATCAGCCAGCCATCTAGAAGTGCTGTACCCAATGGCCATCACAGACCATGTTGCAGAGAGGAACCATGTCATCGGTTGGGGGGAGGCAGAGGTCATAGGCACGGAGCAAGACAGATATAAACGTTGGGTCAAGGAGGCTATAGAGATCAGGAAGAGAAGGGGCGCCACCATGAACAGAGATGAAGGTCAATATCAGCTTTCTCACATTTTTGATGAACTGCTACATCCTGTGAAAAATCCATCAAAACATCCAACAGGAAAAAAATCAACTGGCAACACAGTCAACAAGTCAATCACCAAAAAATCAATAGGTGATTGGATGACCAGTTCACAGTAGCAGTCTTCATTCAGTGTTGATAAAGATAACCGAGTGGTTATCGAAACGTACACAGCAAATTAAGTGCAATTTATTGGATCAGAAATAAGAACCTTTTGATTGACATTTTTAAAGCTTATGATATATATTTTCTAAACACGAAATAAAACAAAATTGACCGGGATCCGACTTTATCGCTGCTGATTCGTGCTGTACGGTCACATATGGCTAGTTTGGCTATATACCACTAATAGGCCTGGTTGATGCATCAAAATACAACCTGGGGCTATTTGTCCGCGGGCCATCTGAAAAGCCTGCTTTAAAATTACTGAAATTGACCAAGTTATATATCAAAAGAAGGACATTTTGGGTTTTGATGCTTTGAAATGGTACATTTTTGTATGCTTTCTCTCATTATAAACACCTCAAAAGAAATAAGTCCCCCTCTGAACATGTCGTCATAACATCGTATGGTTTCGTTTTGTACCAACAAACATGAAACTAACTTTGAAATAATTATATGACTGTTTACTAAGTGCTGTGTGAAAATGAGAGATTTCCATGACTTCAGGGCTGAATGAGCCTAAATTGAAGACAAAAAGTGCCCTTTCCAAAAGTCACAAAGTAGGCCTATGCTTGTTAACTGCAAGGTGTATTGGGACAAGGAATGGAACTGACCATCTTACAACTCACTGTGCTGAACTCTGCACCAAGGGGATTTGCATGGCTGAATGATCAAGAATCGATACACATTACAGTAAATGTTCACTTGGTGATAGGTCTGTCACACTACACCGAATAGGTCTTCCGTACAAGAAACGGATGGCATTTTAGTAAATCTGTTGTTGTTCGTCAATGATCGTTTTATGTTCTTTTTATGTCCTGCTATCATCCGCCAAATGCGTTTCGTGTTAGGTGATGTTCGCTAAGTCCGTCGGCAAGTTTGTGCATGCACAAAACTTGAACGGAGTGTACCGAATACACATGTTCGGTATTTATCCGATGTGTGTTCGTATGGTGCTGTATATTGCGGAGTTTGTTCGCTCTCCTTTCGTTCATGTTCTTTGTTCGTTGCACTCGGCCCGTGTTCGTTGCAATTACGTTCCTGTGATGCCTTCACCACCGGATAGCATATTTTTGCATTCGGTGATGTACGTTGACCCAAAGCGTGTTAGTGTCACACTACACGGATCGGTCTTCGTTATAAGAAACGGATGGTATTTTAGCAAATCCGTTAGTGTTCGTCAATGTTCGTTTTATGTTCTTCATATGTCCTGTTATTATCCGCCAAATGCGTTTCGTGTTAGGTGATGTTTCAAGTTTTGTGCATGCACAAAACTTGAAACGGAGTGTGCCGAATACGCATGTTCGGAAGTTGTCCGATGTGTGTTCGTACTGTTCTGTATATATACCCTGGGTTTGTTCGTTATACTTTCGTTTATATACCGCAGGTGTTTACAAGGTTTCATAGGCGCTTGTGCGGATGTAGGCCTATGGCGAACATGTGCATCGATCATGGGGGGCTTTCTGAAGGGTGTGTGACGCAATATCATATTTCCCCAGTACTTTAGTGACTGACAAGTAGAAAAAAAGGGGAAAGGAGAGAGAAAAAAGAAAAGAAAGTGAGAAAAATTGAAGAGAGAGAGAAGAGAAAAGTTAAATTGCACGTAATTTAGTAGTAGGCCTATGCATGTAAGTAGTATTGAGGGAGGGCACTTTCTGAAGGGTAGAGGCGCAATATCAAATTTCTACCAGTTTTAGTGATTGACAAGAAAGAAAAAGAAGAGAAAACATGGAAAAGGTTTATTGTATACGTTATTGAGTAGGCCCAGGATAGTAGTACTAGTAAGCCTAAGTATAGGCCTGTGATTATTATAGACAGTGCTTAAATGTGGTTCCTTGGCCCAAAAGCCTTTGAAAATTACTGCCGGCCAGTCCATATGCAGGGCCCGTGATATTTTGTCACCAAAGTCAGTATTTAAGACGGACTTATAGGTCTATTCCTGACTTTAACATATCAATCCATGCATGCTTTACCTGAAATTACGATTCTGAAGTCTTATATCTAAGTGTCAGTGGATCAGTGTAACATTTTAAATTTTGCAAATTCAAATCGGGCCTTTTCCATTTTTAAAACTAAATTTATACACAATAGGCCTATGCCTAATAATGTAAATAGGCCCTACAGTCCCCATGCAAATGGCTTCAATTGGACCTTCATTTTCAAAAATGGACAAGTCTTCCTTTTGCTTCTGCTATGGACATCCATGTGTTATTTTTAAAACAATTGTTTATATTTAAGAAATAAAGGGTAATGCATGATCCTTTACGAAAATAATGTGTCGAGACAGTAAAAGCGTAAATAATGGGTGAGGCGCAGCCGAACCCATTATTTAAACGCTTTTACTGCCGAGGACACATTATTTTGTAAAGGATAATGCTGCACCCTTTATTTCTATTCTATTACCACAAAATAGTGTGATATAAAGAGAAAATATCAATTTTTTTGCCCAAATATTTCAAGTTGTTTACCTCAAGGTGGAGCGCATACGCGTAGCCAAAGCGTATGCACATTCCAATAACACAACCTAACATTCCATTCTCCCCTATAAGCAGGTATGCACATACAATAAGGGACGCACCATTAGATACCAAGGGGGGGGCTGGGTAGTTTTTTGAAAAAAAAAATTTTGTCGCGCCATCTGAGCAAAAAAAAAAAAAATTTGCTCCACTTCAGACTAAAAAAAAAAAATTTGATCCACCTCTAACCAGAAAAAAAAAAAAAATTTGATATCAAGGGTGCACCACCCCTTAGCTTTAATATGCCAAAATATTTCGCGCCAAAAGAGGTTCATTATACTTCAAGAAAATTTTTACACATAAAAATAATGATTTTTTTTGTGGCACTCGAAATTTAGTTGCTACAAAATGTAAAAATGATTAAAAATATGGACAAATTTTTACAACTCGACAAACAAATTGTTGAAAATTATAAGACTTTACGATTGCAAAAAAAAAAAATTTGCCTCTCCGAGGTGTTGAAAAAAAAATTTGCTTCATCCAGGGGCTAAAAAAAAAATTTGCTTCACCGAGGTGCTAAAAAAAAAAAAAAATTTGTCACGACCCCAACTACCCAGCCCCCCCCCCTTGATATCTAATGGTGCGTCCCTAACACACCCCTGACATTCCATTCTCCCCTACATAAGCAGGTGTGCTGTGCGCTCTGCTGTGCGCTGTGATGATAGAAGAACATATAATAGAGTTCGTTGCCCATGACACATTATCGCTAATTAATGGTCTGTCACGTGACGCGTTTCAACAAATCACAGTGCGCGATTTTGAATAATGGGTCGTGGGGGGTAATAGAATATACAATAATGGTGAAAACTTTTCAATGGCTTCAATTAGGCTTTCGTTTCACCAATTTGCGGCTGTTTCAAACTAAAATAGTACCCAATAATAGTGCTAAAATTGATCCAAAAATGACAAATGGCTTCAATTGGGCCTTCATTGTCCAAAGGTTTCTCACCTCTATTGCCCCGGACGCTGGTTGCCCTGATATATCAGATTTGTAGCCCTTTTGTACTTATTAGCCAATATTTGACCATTTTCGTCAAAGTTTTCCCCTTAAAGTTGTCTTTCCCCACTTTGTTCACCCTCTGAAAAAGTGCTTGCTACGTCACTGCCTCTAAGGGGTCAAAAACCCTCTCAAACACCCTCTCCTCCTTCACTTTTCTGCGACGGATTCGCCGGTCATTTGTCGGACGTTGAACGATTGAATATAAAACGCCTGCAGGATTATTAGCGGCCATAACGCATAGAGAGACGAACGGGAATTGGACCCCCAAATCCGGTCATTTGTCGAACGTTGACCCCCAAATCCGGTCATTTGTCGGACGTTGAACGATCGAATATAAGATGCCTGCAGGATTATTAGCGGCCACAACGCATAGAGAGACGAACGGGAATCGGACCCCCAAATCCGGTCATTTGTCGGACATTGAACGATCGGATATAAGACGCCTGCAGGATTATTAGCGGCCACAACGCATAGAGAGACGAACGGGAATCGGACCCAAAATCCCACCGAATCTTCTGCCGCCCGGACTGGTGATTTTTCCACCGAATAAAATATTTTTGTATTCGGTGATGTACGTTGATCCAGTCCGTCGTAGTGTGACAGACCTATGAGGATTTTAAACTGCGCTCAAACACATGGAGTTTTCCATTAGTAACAAGCCATGAATCAACTTTTGTGACAAGCATATATAGGCCTACTTTGTGACTTTTGAAAAGGGCAGTTTTTGCCTTCAATTTAGGCTCATTCAGCCCTGAAGTCATGGAAATCTCTCATTTTCACATAGCACTTAGTAAACAGTCATATAATTATTTCAAAGTTAGTTTTGTTGGTACAAAATGAAACCTTACGATGTTATGACGACATGTTCAGAGGGGGACTTATTTCTTTTGAGGTGTTTATGACAATTTCTTGTTGAAATATTACCAAATTTCATCCGACAGCACAGGTTTTTAGTCAACATTCACCCTACCTAATTGTAGCTTTCATCTTTGAGGGTGCACTGAATTTTTTTGGTGTTTAGGGTTCAGTGCATGAACACAAGAAACATCTCAGGTCAACCTATCAACCTATGTTAAGTCTTTGATCATTTGGCATCAAAATCATCTAGTTTCATCGTATTGTTGATGTTAACTGTCAGTTTCCACCCAAAATGAGCAATTTTTCCATTACGTTTAAAACTGTTATATGCGATTAGTGATATGAACCATATGCTGCATAAAAATATATTTGAAATTAAGCAGCTGTAAATTCACCTGTATCCCCCTTAACGGTCCTTGCACTTACACAACAATGGAAAACTGTTGGATATTTTGTATTTAAATAAAACACTCATTTTGAGTGGATTGCATGGGTATGAAAAATTAGCAATTTTTCCATTAGGCGACGAAAAAAGAAAATCCAGATTTTGAACAAATTGGGAAACATTTTTTTCCTGTACAAATGAATGTCGACCCAAATTTCGGAAATTTCAGGAACAAATTTTTTTTTGTACTTTCTCAAATTGCAAATTATTTACAGATTTTGGTGATTTTTTGGGTCATTTTCAAAAAAAAAAAAAAAAAAAAAAAGGCTGACCAATAGAACAGGGTTTCTTTTTTTCGTCAGCCTTACGTTGAAAACTGTAATATCACGATTAGTGATATGAACCATATGTACCATATGTATTTGGAATGAAGCAGCTGTTAATTCACCTGCATATATCTCTTAATTATCCTTGCACTTACATAACAATGCAAAACTGTTGGATATTTTGTATTTAAATAAAACACTCATTTTGAACCTGAATATTCAATACATCAAATATCCAATATAAAATGAAAAATAGTGAAAATAATAGTTTTCCTGTCAAATTTATTACTTACTATTTCTCAAAGCAATGTGTACATTAATGGACTTCATCCATTAATGTGCACAACTCTGTTTTCACTGTCTTATCTTGCCAACCTTATAAAAAATCAATCCATGAATACCACCTTTTGAGTATTTTGTGATCCAAGCACCCTCTTTTTATTATGTACTAGCGGGAGATTCAGCGCAAGCTGGTCCCCGCTAGTTGAGTAAATGGGAGCGGTTAGTAAAGGGAGAGGTTAGTAAACATGGTAAACGGTGATGATAATCATGGTGTCTTGGTGTAGATCATCTTATTCATCCAGTATAGTAATGATCATGTTAGCTTGATAATCATAAATATCCAGACCTGTGATAATGTTGTTGCCCACTCAATCCCTTAGATTACTTTTGAAACAGCTCGTGACAAAATGATTTATTTTAACTTTATCCCAACAAACATAAAACATTAAGGTTAGAAGAGGTTGCTAGAAAACATTTTCAATTTCGGGTTAGGCCTATAGAATAAAACATGTAAGCAACATGTTTAAAAGCAGCTGCAAAACATTTTAAGCGATTCCGTGTTTTTAATAGCTAGGCCTATATTATTGCCAGGATTTAATTGCTTGGTGGGCCGCAGATTTTCCTAAATGTGGACTTTCACCCACCCCCTAACATTTAACCTTTTCGTGGTATACTGAACAGTTGAACGACCGTTCTGTCCCTGTTGGCTACATTTTAACATTCCCTCTGAAAAAATGAACTTTTTTTGCAAATCTGTCACCCAATGAACCCCTTTTTCATCAGCTTACATGCAATGATCTCCACGAAATGGCTTCTTTACTTTGACCAAGTTTCCAATTCTGAGGGGACACAACTCCCTGCATGGCGCGTGACACAATGGTGCTTCGTGGCCATTCAAAAAGGTGGCGGCAAAAACTTCGAGTGTGTCCCCACCCCCTTCCCCAAATTCCTGGATCCGCCACTGTCTCAGAAGTCTGTCGCGTACACATGTAGGCCCCCAGACAAATGGTATGTCTATGCGTAGGCCTACGCGCGGTAAGCCAACATTAAGTGCGTCCATACCATTTTTTGTACATAAACATTATGTAGCTAGAGATTTCCTGTAGTATAAAAATGTCAACTTTTTTTAGAGAAGTGTGGAGGATGAGGCTGAAAATGACAAAATGCCCCTTTAGTAGAATGCTCAAAGCCATATGGAGTAAATTTATTGAAACTTCAACACAGGAACGAATGGTGGAAAGACTTAGGCCTACAAAAATGTAGCAAATTAAAGAATTATAGTTAGACCCACTATTAGGCTATTGAAACTTGATGTTGAGTTTAGCGTCCCATTTTTTTCAGCTCATAATGAGGCAACTATTTCATTATTCATTATTCATTATTTTCAAGGTTTCATTATCAGCGGCCTTTAACCAATGCTTATGCGCTTTTGTTCATTCTAATTGGGTATCGCCAGTCGCAATATAATGTCACAAACACACATAAACATTTATAAAAGTATAATTATCTTGCTTTTTGTTTAAATTCAAGTTTTAAAAGAAACTAAATGTATTCCGAAGTATACCATGCCAGTCTTCTTCACTCCAATTTGTACTAACCTCTCCCGTATACATTTGAGGATAGGGGAAATGGGGGGTTGACTCATTAAATACAAAATAACAATCATGCAGAACATTATGAAATAAATTTTTGGCACCAATTTGTCAAAACTAGGTCTTTCCTAGTTAAATTATTTACAACATCAACAATGTCCATGTGGTAAAAACATTTTGGCTAGGTTGATTTCTTTTCTAGTCTATTATCCCAAAGGTATAATTGAAATAATTGGATAGAGCAAGGGTCAAAAACCTGTATATTTTTAATGCTAAAATATTTAGATGGATTCATCTAATAGTTCTCAAGGCTTTCTATAGTTTTCGAATGGGTTCAAATAGAAAAAAAAGGGTTTAAAAATTTTGCAGAACAAATTTTCTTTCTAGTTTAGTAGTAATTTAATTGCAAAATAATGAATTATTTTCAGATTTTACATCTCAAAAGTGGCACAAAATTCATAACGCGGGCGGCGGACGCTAAACTCGGAATCAAGTTTCAAGTGCCTTACAGGGCGTCACAAAAAGGTTTCTAGCAGTACTTGCCACAACCTTTTCTAAATAAAGGCACATCAGTAGACTTATTCCACCAGCCGTCTACACTGCGCATGTACTGTGTTATGCTTCGTTGTGATGACTGATTATGTTACAGTTCAAATTGTGGCGGACCCATGCTTGCGACTTAATGCGCCATAGCGCGACTGGCTAGTGACGCCTGTGTACCGCGCTGTGTGCACTGCGCCGTTCATGACAAGATCATGCTCTGAAGTTCTAAAAACAACAAACTCGGTCTTGGACACAACTGCGCAGTCTCAGTGTAAGGTTGTCACCTGCTTAATGCTCTGCATGCTAGCCATTCACTTCAACGGGAAAAAAAGTTAAAGTTTTGAAATATTTTCTCAAAATATCAAGAGCTATTGAATTTTTTTAAAAACTTGTCGTCTGCAGTCGACATCTTCGTGAAGAGAGTTAATATTCATGTGCAACCAGAATCTGGTTGCAAAAGTCCATCAAGAAGCTGTATTAATTACTGTCACATTCAACAGATGTGCTGTTGTCCAGTAGAAAAAAGTTAAAAATACACATTGAACTGTCAAACTTGTTGTCACATATCCTGTTATATAAGCTGTCTTGTATTTATACATACATCCACCTGTAAATTATATTCAAAGTAAACCTCACATAGTTTTCTCAGTTGTCAATCCAGAAGGTTGACGAATGAGGGCAGCAGTCTAGCACATCAGTATGACTTATTATAGAGCTTTGCACAACAATTTGAAATGTTATTGACATATACTCCTAAAACATTCTCCTCTGTATAAAAATATATTTTTCAACAGTGCACTCACAGTAATGATCACATGTATTGAAAAGCCTGAATAATAAGCTCCATCACCAACTCACCTTCACTAAATTTGATAAATTGCACAACTTCTGGGCTTACAAAAGTGACAATGTCGCTGAACGTCTTGAATAGATCAAATTCAAAATACCTGCAATGGTAAAACAAAAACAACTATTATTTGTCATTGAAACTATTCACACTCCCAGTAGCTAGCTTATATCCATTGTTATGTTAGCTAGCATTTGTGATATACAGGGTTGTAACTTGTAGCTACAGTGGGCGATGGTGGGCAGCACTGGCCACTCAAGTTTTGGAGACCACATCCACTTGGCTGTAATTTTAGCATTGGAGCCAACCACTCAGGGTCCAAAATTGCTCAAAATTGTTCAATTAGTCCAGAATTTGATCAATTTTGACAACAATTGCCAAATATCACAGATTTTCATCAGAATGCTTACAAAGAAACTGCACAGAAGGTTCTCGGGTACAAAAAGAAGGGCCAGAAACCATGGATCAGCAAGGAATCATGGGATTTAGTAGAGGAGAGGATAAAGCTGAAGAGTGACATTGAACAGACAAAGTCAAGCAGAATCAAACAGAACTTAAAAGTCGAATACCGGAGCAAAGACAAGGAAGTCAAGAAAAGTATGAGAAGGGACAAGCGGGAATGGGCTGATGATCTCGCAGCTCGGGCAGAACAAGCAGCAGGAAATGGGCGAATGAAGGAATTGTATGACATTACAAAGACTTTAAGCAATGATAAAAGCAGAACAAGCAACGCTGTAAAGGACAAATCTGGGAACATATTAGGCCCATTTCACGTTAGGCGCCACTTTTAGTGAAAAAGACTAGAAATTTTCAAAATGGATTAAATTTAATTTAATAGGGGTTTTCTTTTCCAAATAAGACCAGATTTTCATAAAAATATCATTTCCCAGCTTAAATCTCGCTACTTCTTGAAGAAAATTATGATTTATTATCTTATGTTATGTAATTTTTTAACAAATTTGATCAATATTGAGTAGTGTATATTTATACTTTGACTGTCCAATACATATATCATAGATATTTAAAATAAACGAGTATGTCATAGGCTCCCTTCTGACCAAATTTGGGCAAATTTTGTTGTGTAATGACAAATTTATGGCCACTTTAATGTAATTTTGTGGTAAAAAGGAAATTGACATGAAAAGGTTTACTCAACAATTTTAATAATCAATGAATGACTCTGATATTGCACAGCTTTGAAGGTCATAATATGGGTAATGTTCACAAATAATATCAGCCAGTTTGAAAACACAGGTCAAATTCAAGATTCTGATGTTTGTGCAATTTTGGATGTGACTGATGTCAATGTGAACGGAAACCACACACTGTAAAGCAGAGTATGTTTCAGAAAACAATGATTCAAAGAGTTTTCACACACTCAGTGAATTAAATGGGATATATTGAAACATATCAACCTGTGTTAGTGTTCATTTTAAAACATTGTTTACAATTTATAGAAGCGGATGTGACATTTTCAATTGTGAACGGAATGTTTCATTATGATAAACAGTTTGCTTGTCAAAAATATAAGCTTTGGGCACTTCTAACACATATATTTTGTGAGATTCTATTGAATTGAGCAATGCTAAAACGTTTTTCCTGACCCTTTATATTTTTGACAAGCAAAATGTTTATAATTTACCTAAATGTTCCGTTCACAATTGAAAATGTCACATCCGCTTCTGTAAATTGTATACAAAACTGTCCTCTAAAGACAAAGACAAAGCTTTGAAATAATCATATATGACATGTACAAAATAATAAACCTTTTTTAGAAAGTCAAATATTATGTTGTTTAAGTATTTTGGCCTAAAAACTACTAATTTTGAGGATGTGACATGTGAACGGAAATTGAAGCTTTTTGAATCTCCTGTCACAATTAAAGAAGGCATACTGAATTAAAAGATTTGTTGTGCCTTTTGATCCCCCACAAACCTGTAATGAAATAACTTCAAACTGGCATCCTAGTCCCATTCCTGTCTTAGTTCTTTGAAGAAACTATTTTGGATGTGACAGGTACCATGGATGTGACACATGTGAACGGAAACTTTGAAATGACATCTGCAAGCTAAGTTGATGAAGGAGTTTTCATTAAATGGTGTCATTAGATAGCTCATAGCAGGAGATTTTTAAAAATCAAGGAGGAAAAATTCTGCCACATTTTGTTAATAAATTATACTATTTGGAAAATTAATCGGATGTGACAAAATTGTGAACGGAATTTGTTGGCAAAAATTCAAAATATCGCTGTATCTACATATTAAGAGCAACAAGTGTAATTTGTTCAACAAATAGTAACAAGACTCTGAACTTTACTAAAACACACTAGTTTGCCATTCATGTAAAGTATTAGTCGATCTATTCCACATTGAATAAGGTACATAGATGTGAACGGAAAATGTCACATCCAATTCAGAAATTTAAATGGTTCTCATGCTAGTTTAACTGACAACTAATACTTTGTTCATGTATGGCTGTATAGTGCAACTTGTTCACTACATAAAAACAACAAAAGCAGCTGGTAGGCTCAACATAGTTAAAAGTGGCAGCATTGGAAAATAAATGTCTGTTTCCAGGTTGCTAGTGAAATGTGTTTTTTGACCACTTCTGACCCCTGTGCGCCCTGAAAGATAAAACTAGAAAGGCCGATTAAGCTAATGGAGGTAGGCCATACAGAGACAATGAAAAATCACCAACAGTAAATTCTGTAACCCCATTATTTTTTACACACCAGGCCAGATATGTTGAAAATCAAAAAGTGGCGCCTAACCGTGAAATGGGCCATTAACAGAACAATCAGCAAGGAGAACAAGATGGTGAGAACATTTTGAAGAAGTTTTAAATAGACCACTACCAACCAACCCAGTATCAGAGGAGTTAAATGAACATGAAACGGTAATCGAGGACATAAGTGATCAACACATCTCAAAAGCAGAAATTAGAGCAGCAATTAGAAAGATGAAAAACGGAAAATCAGGTGGCAAAGATGAAATTACGGCTGAATTGTTGAAAGTAGACATAGACACAACTGTAGACTGGCTTGCAGGCCTTTTTAACACAATCTGGGATAAAGAAGAAGTACCCAAAACATGGAAGCAGGGGCTCATAGTCAAGTTACCAAAGAAAGGGGATCTCACAGAATGCGGAAATTGGCGAGGCATTACGTTGACTTCTGTCCCAAGTAAAGTATTTGGAAGAGTACTTATTGATAGAATTAGAGATGGGGTAGACAACAAGTTGAGAGATGAACAGGCTGGATTTAGAAGTGGAAAAAGTACAGTGGAGCAGATTTTTGTTTTGCGGAATATTATTGAGCAAGTCGTAGAGTGGCAGTCAACCTTATACATTACGTTTGTGGACTTTGAAAAGCGTTTGACTCCGTACACCGAGAAAGCCTGTGGAAAATTATGGCTAGCTATGGAATTCCATCAAAGATAATAAGAATGGTCCAGATCTTGTATGAAGATAGCGAAAAGCGCAGTATTAGATGAAGGGAGGAGTCAGAATGGTTTAAGGTGAAAACCGTGTGAAGCAAGGAGATGTAATGTCTGGCTTTATTTTCTTGATTGTGGTTGATTGGATTATGAAACATGCAACAGAGGAAATAACACAGGAATCAGATGGAAATTTATGACAAAATTAGAGGATTTGGACTTTGCGGATGATATAGCTCTTCTATCATCTACCATCCAACACATGCAGGATAAGGCAACAAAGCTATGTGAATTTGCAGCAAGAACTGGTTTAAAAATTAATACCAAGAAAACTGAAGTGCTTAGAATAAACAGCAAATCCAACACCAGGATAGTCTTAGCAGGCCAGCAACTAAACGAGGTAGAAAAGTATACATACCTAGGTGCAAATGTCAGCAACCAAGGTGGAGGGGTGAAGACATGAGGAACAGAATTTGCAAGGCAATGGGATCATTCATGAAGCTCAAACAAATATGGAATGCAAGCAAACTCACTTTAGGAACCAAACTGAAGCTGTTCAAATCTCTGGTAATGTCAGTATTATTATACGGCTGTGAAACCTGGAAGATCAATGATAGTGATAACAGGAAGATGGACACTTTTCAATTCAAATGTCTCAGGAGAATACTGAAGATTAGATGGCCATATGTCATTTCAAATAATGACTTACTAAAGAAAACCAAAATGAACAGGACAAGTGAAGAAGTAAAAAGAAGGAGGTGGAAATGGATTGGCCATGTGCTAAGGATGGAAGATAATAGCCACTGTATGACAGCACTTTCCTGGGCTCCAGAAGGCAGAAGGAAAGTTGGTCGCCCTAAGACAACATGGAGGCGGACAGTGGAAAAAGAAAGGAAGAAATTAGGGTGGAGGTCATGGAGTGAAGCCAAGCCAGTAGCTAGAGAAAGGGACAGCTGGAGGAGGAGACTTGCAGCCTTATGGGCCACAGGGCCCGAAGAGGATAGGTAGGTAGGTAGACAGATTTTCATCAAATGCCACTCAGCATTAAAAATATCCTAGCTACAACCTTGATGATATACCATCGCACAGGTTCCCACTTCACCATGTTCACACAAAATCCACCTCAAAATTGGCTCTACATTTTCACAAAATTATGCAGTATTTTTCCAAAGATGGAAAAATGATCACTTCATACAGTCGTTACTTGCCGATATTGTGATATGCGTTTGAATTGAGATGCTGTGATTGACGTTGGACAGGCTGATGTAGGAGTTTGATGTGATGATCGATTGTTCACATTTTAATTTTCTTCTTCTTTACGTATACTGTCCAACACCCCTTCTATTTCAAAGGAGTCAACCGGATGCGCGGACAGGATGTGGTGTTGCGCTTTCCGCTTTTTGTTGTTATTTTCTTGCTGCTGATGTCTTGAGATCAGCAATGCACAAACAAACTTGTCCCATTGGCACTGTACAACTCTAAGAATAAAGGAGCTGTGGTAGCTGTGTGCCACCATTTACATGTGAATTATATTATGCCAAACAACCACAGATGCTAGCCAGATCAACCAGCATAAATAGCGCCCCTCATTAAAATGACATCACATGACATTCCATGCACCTCTGCATTGGCTCAATGCATACAAAATTTTCAAAACAGAAGACATGCAAGTTTCATTCTTCTAGAACTCGAGTTAAAAATTAAACTGGGGGTCCAGCTATTTTGAATCTAGTAGATGAAAGTTTATTGTAAATGCCTGTGTGTGAATTTGTGCTGCCCAGTCCCATCTTCATGTTGCCCGGAAGCAATATGCGCAAGGATTTTCCCCCTAAATTTTCAGATCCCATGCATGTGATTGGTCAGTTCTGTACATGTGATGAGTGCATGCATTCAGTGGCAGTGCCAAACTAATTTGCATTCCTTATAGTTGTGTTAGTAGTAAGGCTGGCATTTTCGGTCGGGTAAACGGGTACCCGCCTGAGATTACATTACCGGGTAGGAAATACCCTCCCGGGTACCCGAAATTCAAAAAAAAAAAAAAAAAAAAAAAAAAATTTTTTATTTTTTTTTTTAAAAATATTTTTATTTTTATTTTTTCGGTTTTGTAGTGTCCCTGGACCTAGACCTAAATGCTAGGATCATTCATGGTTGACCTAAAAAAAAAAAAAAAAAAAATTTCAAGATATTTTGTTATTTTTAATATGAAAATTGATAATTTGTATTCATGTCATAGTCTATTAATAATTTCAAAATGCATTCAAATTCAATACATTTTGAAATCATTAATAGACTATGACATGAATACAAATTATCAATTTTCATTTAAAAATAACAAAATATCTTGAATTTTTTTTAGGTCAACCATGAATGATCCTGGCATTTAGGTCTAGGTCCAGAGACACTACAAAACCGAAAAAAATAAAACTTAAAAAAAAAAAATTTTTTTTTTTTTTTATTGGTACCCGGTTACCCGCCCGAAAATTGCGGCGGGTACCCGGGTACAAAATTACCCGAAAATGCCAGGCCTAGTTAGTAGTTTGTATGACAAGCGGCTAGGGGACGCAGGGGTAACCTTGTCAATCAAATACTTCATCTATTGTGTCCAATACTTAATCCGATAAGTGATCGATGTATATCGATAACAGTAGGATCAAGATCATGGAATTAAGCTACGGTGGCGCACTTTTAATACTTTACACTTAGGTGATTCAGCCCGGTACCTGGATTCAGCAGCACTCAACAACAAGTTGTAATGACTTAATTTATTCTTTATGGTTACGATTTAAAAAAATAATAATAATAAAAATATAAACAAAATAATGATAATAATATTAATATTATAAGCAATATAATTATAAGAATATAAGGTATATAAGATTTTTTTTTATTATTATTTGTAACGTTATGCATTATAAATATCCGCACGAACAGCATGACTATAGCTTGTCATAAAATGTAGGCCTAACTTGAATACAAATTATACCAATTCAATTTAGCAGAAAAATGTTATATTAAAATGCGCTTTGTGATTTTTTATTTGGTTAAAACTAAGCACTTTAATAATTCTCAAACAAATAGGAACGCATCTTTTGAGAATAGGCCTAATAGGCCTACATATTTATTAGTATTATTTTTGTGTTATTCAATTTTGAATTATGTTCAATTATCCCAGCAAACACAACATGTTTTCAAGTTTTCGACATCATTCGCAAAAGGTTAGAAAAGGTTGCCAGAAAATGTTTTAAATATTTTATTTAACTTTTATTCCATGCAAGCAAAAGTAGCGGGCCCGTACACGTTAAACTTGGTATATTTCGCACAGTGGTCCTCTGGAGTGCCTATCGATTGGATTGATCATGGCTATAAACATATTGGTGATGGCATAAGCTTAACTTTGGTGGACAATAGAATAACCATTGATTGACAAGGTTACCCCTGCGTCCCCTAGCCGCTTGTGTTTGTATGTGTAATGTGCAATGAGTCAGTCATAATACTCATCTTTCTGACACGATTAAAAACATCGACCTTTCTCATACTTATTTTTGTATACACACGTGTGACAAGACGTGTGTGCAACTGCAATGACAATTGATCTAAGCGTAAAAGGCAGTGTTGCCAAAACTTTTCGCGTCAAGGCGCGGCGCATTGACTCGCCAGGCCGCGGTAAAGGATTCTCAAGTAGCCCAATTTTTAAGCTTCCAAAAAGCGCCTAATACCGGATATTTGGGCGGATTTACCCAATTTAGAACGCAAAACACCCAATTGGGCAGAAAAGCACTTGACTTTGAAACTTCCGGTACTTACTGGGAAGTTACTGACCGATCAATAAATGGCCCGATAAATGGTCACAAAACCCATTGTAATTTCAATTTGGAGCTTCAAAGACTCAAAACCTTTATAAATCGGCTAAATTGAAAGGAAAATACATCAAATTAGTGCCATGCCTGAGACTGGCAAAGTAGCCCAATTTTAGACAAGTAGCGGCATGCTTTTTTGAGTAGCGGCAAGTGATCGCCAAGTAGCCCAATTGTGCGCCTAAGGCGCGGCGTTGGCATCACTGGACTAAAAGGTTGCCAAATTCAGCAGTTCAACAATGAATAAGTTAAGCTTAAAAAACATACATGCATATACTTTACACCTCCGTGTGATGTCTGAAACTTACTCGAAGACAAACCCTATTATTTGATCGTTCAACC
>NC_092630.1:5830144-5908692 GCF_039555335.1 Amphiura filiformis | reverse complement strand
ATACCTGCAATGGAATAATGCTCTACAAGCTTCTACAAGTCTATCGTTGTAAGCCTTTTTGTGGATTGCAAAACCCCTTGGAACACCACAACAGGTGAAATACCTGACATCAATATTACTTAATATTATTTGATAGATACATCATAGTGAATTATGTTTTCATTCAACAAACATTACATTATTACGTCTTTAACATTTAATATTGCCAAATATGCTCAAGGCATATTGTGTGTGTATGTATTTGAACACGTAACGATTTGATCAATAAACGAATGTAACTCAAAACTTGTTCACGTTAATAAACAACCTAATTGCAATTGTTCACGTCCTATTTAAATTCAATGTTAATATAAAAAAAGGCATTTTGTTGTTACTCGTTAGCTTTTTTAACAGGTTGTATGGGCTGATATATTAAGTTCTATATTTGCGCTTGCTGGTTGCTTGCAAAGGATAAATTATCGTAAGTTAATTATAATTTCGTATTCGATATACACGTTTTGTGGACGGCATAGTTATTACATTGTCATTGTAAATTTATATTGCAAATATTTTGTACCGACATACCGATAGAATGATGAAGCTTTTATGTAAAAGTTACCTTTTAATCATTTCTTAAAACAAATTCAATCTCATAATCTAATTTTTATTTTATTTTATTTTATTTTATTTTACAAATTCGGCTAAAAATACATCAAAAAGCAAAGTAAAATATACGCAATACATACAAAAGGAAACAAAAGTAAATATAGACCCAATGGGCTAGCCAGGAAGAGTCAGAAGCATCAAGACACTGTCACCAAAAGGTCATATCAGAGGGAATGATTTTTATTAAGGGGGTACTACACCCATTGATTTTTTTTGTTGTATTATTTTGCATTTTGTGAAGAAATTACACAAAAAAATTGGGCAAAGTGGTATGCAAAATGAAGGGGCAAATCTTCTCGTTTTATTGGTGGCATCGGTATCAATGTAGCTTACATGCTTTTGAAGATAGAAGCCAAAAGGAGGTACATCACTGATGATTTAAATTCACTTCATTTTGGAAAGCTTACTATCAACGGATTTCGTTAAAATTTTGGATATGTGTTGCTAACATATTAGGGAAATAATGTTGATATGTAAAATGGGAATAAGTGGTCCCTGATTTCTTTTATGGCTTCATGAACTTGGTGCTCCACAACTATCAAAAAACGAACCGGTTAAAATGCTTCTATTTTCAATGCCGAGCTATATTTTGTATTTTGAACTTGCGACACTGTGTCACTGAAACTTAATTAAGCCATAGGTAACAGGTTACCACAACCACACTACAGCAATGTTGAAAAAGATTGTATTTTTTGTCACCTATACCACCATATTAGGTAGTTTTCCGTAAGCTTCATTTTTGTGATTTTAGTAACTATTTTATATTTATTTGCCCAATCCATCTCAACTAGGCAATCTAAATTGTACTCACCATTTACATCCCAAGGTATTTTAGTATATCCACCTCACACATTTCCATTATATATCCAGTAACAGACAAAATATCAAAATCGATGCCTCATTATGACATGTATGATATCACAGACTATCACATGTATTCCAAATTGATGCCTGAATTTGACCTGAACCAATTGACCTATAACCTGACCTTTGATGACCTTGTAGCCTTTTTTAATCTATTTTCCTAACAACATATTATAGAAGATACATACATCATGTAGTATTAAATTGTCTATGTGGAAGAGATTAGGCCTATTTAATTTATTCAGTGTTATAATCAGTGAGTACATTTCTATAGATAGTATAACAAAGGATTTAATGTATTTCTATTCATGTATTCTACTTGGACATGTTCAATAGAATAAATTATGGTTTGTTATGAAACACACATCTCAGTTACCAGGATACAGTAAACAAAAAAAAATATATAGGGCTAAAATGATTTTCTAAAATGGTTTAAAACCACTTTGTATGTAGAGATATTTTATAAGTTCAGGACATGAGATGATGAACATATAAATATACTTCATAAATTTGCAACAAAAAAAGAAGATGGGTACTGATGAAAATCAGGGTATTATATCGCCTTAAAGGAGTATTTCGTGATCATAGCATCCTCATTTTATTGCATGTTTCAGGAGAAACAAAAGCTTATTTAGTTCATTCTGATTTTGAGTTTGCGAGTTATGCATGATTATAATAATGTTTACATTGCTCCGCAGGCCACTGAATTGTAATTTCGTTCGATTATCAGAACATATACATATTTGACTAGTTTTTGCCAAGCGAAGCAATCGGCAAGAAATATTTTGTACACAAACATCATGCACATAACGTAACCTGAAGTTTCCGGTGGTGTAAAAATCTCAAAGAAAAGAGGGAGATAATGAGGCTGTGAATCAAGAAACGCCCCTTTAATGAATTGAGACATGTTTTGAAAAAGAGAATGTAAAATCATGTAAGTAATCAATAACATTAAGTCTTTACATTCTTTGCTGTATCCATGTAAGAAAAGACTGTACCTGCTTTCTTATTTAACAAATGATAAATGACTTGTGAGCAGTAATAATAAAAAGGGGGTACACATAATTATTGCACCACCCCTTATTACTTCACATTAACTGCATTAACATTAAATACAGATTGGATGCAGCTTTTTTACGCCAGAAGTTATGTCAATAGTGCACCCTCAAATCGGTTTCCACATTGTTACTCAGTACCGTACATTTAAACTACATTATTTACTTAAACATACTAGGATGTTACAACCGAAGAAGACCGGATCTTCTATATCAACAAAAGAAAGCTAATTCTATGTGACGAAACACGAAGCCCACGAGGGGGAAATCTGTGATTCTGCTTGGCAACCTGGTAATAGGTCTCTGTTTGGTTACACGTGCCGACGAGGCAGGTATAATGAATCGATTTGTAAAGTTATTGATGGGATATAATGTAAAGAGACGTATAGGGCATCTGAGCAATCCGGATGTTGTCATCGTGTAAAAAAGTCGCAACCATCATAGCTTCTTCGTGAAAATTCCTGAAAATTATGTTTGCGCTTTAAAGTTGCTGCAGTGTCATATAAGAAACAATGTTAGAATATTTTGTACGTAAGTAACAGCAGTTATATCAAAAGGGAGCTATTTTAACACTTGATGGTGGTCCTACAAGATTTCACTGGTTACTTAACCAACACAAAGCAATCAGTTCTGACTGTTATGACACACCAGATGTGGGTCGGGTGCCAACTGAATGTGTCACCCAATTCGACCAGCATAACCAAGACAAAAAAGTCACGACCTTTAATAATGACGATCTGTTCTACAGCCGTCAGTAGAATCATTGCAAATATGACATGGAATGTTACCAAGGCGAAAAATTGGGCATGAGCCATGCCCAAGAATATGTCAATATGCCAAAGACATGTCAAGAATATGTCAAGAATATGCCGTATTTTTGCTAGCTACGGGCATGAATTTTCATGAATTTTTTGATTTTTTGATGGGCTGTTCATGCTCACATGAATATTCATGCCTTTGAAAGTTTTTTTTTTTTGTCGTGCGTTTGGTCAGAGCCTTGACATGTTCAAGGCATGTTCATGGGTATCGTGGGCATGAATCGCGGTCAATTTTATTGATCCAACTCCCATTAAACAGGAAGTGTAATTATAATAAACAAAGTATACATACTTTGCTTCTACCTGAGAGAGCAGAAATATACTTTCCACCTCGATGGAGGCTAATATCATTGACCTAAATATATGACAAAGTAATTTTGCAGTGCATCCGTTATGTAAGAAATTGTCAGATTTTCTGAAAAGTATTTTCAGGTTAGTGTTTACCTATCATTTTACACTTCACGGGATTTTAACCTTTTTGTGATGGCGCGCCTTATTTATCGCGCTAAAAGACCACGGATGTAACATAACGTGATACAATTAGACATTAGACATTTAAGGCCCATTACAGTATTAACGAATTACAAGGTCACACCTTCTATTGGCAATAAATGACTAGGAGCTTTGAATGAAAAATGCAGATATTATACATTATGTTGAAAGTATTTCACAGGACTTGAGTCCGTGCCCAAATTATCGGTGATACCGGAGAGGAAATAAACCCTTCGTATACCTCAAACGTGTTACCACTATATAACAAAAGGTCAATACCTATATACATACCGCAAAACAAGTAAGGTACCACAGTAGCGTAGCCAGGGGGCAGGGGGCAGAGTGTCCCCCTGACAAAAAAATGAAAGAAAAAGTGCCCCTCTGACAAAAAATGAAAGAGAAAATCAGTAGGGCAAAGGAAAAGCATTTCAGGTTAGTGTTTACCTATCATTTTACACTTCACGGTTTTTTTTTACCTTTTGTGATGGCGCGCCTTATTTGTCGCGCTAAAAGACCACGGATTCTATGTAACATAACGTGATACAATTAGCCATTAGCCATTTAAGGCCATTACAGTATTAACGAATTACAAGGTCACACCTTTTATTGGTAAAAAATGGCTAGGAGCTTTGAATGAAAAATGCAGATATCATACATTATGTTGAAAGTATTTCACAGGACTTGAGTCCGTGCCCAAATTATCGGTGATAGCAGAGAGGAAATAAACCCTTCGTAAACCTCAAACGTGTTAACACTCTATAACAAAAGGTCAATACCTATATACATACCGCAAAACAATTAATGTACCAGCTGCTTTTTAACACTGCATATCCTCAACAAAGACATCTATGTCATAATTAGAACCAGCAACCAAAAGCAACTAAAAGCTCAAATATTCATTAAAACCGTTCAAAATGATCCAAAAACCCAAGGTAGACGCAAATTCAAGTTTGCTCCAAGAAAGAAGGAAACAAACAAACAAACAAACAAACAAACAGAAAATACTAGCCTGTAGAATACAAGACCAAGACCAAGTTGCGATGTGCTACCGCTGACTAAAAAAGAAAAAACCTAAAAGCATACATCAGTTCACATAGTTTACGAGCACCAAATGTTTGAACAGTGTTTTGCTCTGGGCTTAAGTTAATATAATAATTGATCACCCACCCCTGCATATATTCCACTCACTGTGACCATCCAGTCCATGCAAAACATCAGTCATCAATCATGAAGCACCAGAACTGCTGTGGCCATGGGCCACATTCAAATTAAGTTTAGGATACATGTGCAAACCATGTGTAGAACATGTTCTCCTAGCACGTCAACGTTATGCAGGTTAAATCAGCCATCTCGCCATTGTACTTTTTTGCTTTTTTTGTTATGTGTTTGTGGTTTTGGATAAATGTTAAAATAATATAAATAATAACAAAAGAGCCTCGTATCAGGACTCAAATTTGGCATTTGCTCTTTGTCAATTGAGATTTGTCAAGTGAAACTAAAGGCGGTAGGTACTATTTACCAGGATGAATATTCGTAAATTTTACCATTGCTGTAGTAATCTCACCGAACGGAATTCCGAACTTATACTACCATACACTCATCACAAATTTCAAACATCAGGGCAAGTTATTTACTGGTGGGCAAGTCACAGCAAATGTTCAAAGCAAAGCCAAGGGAAAATTTGGTTTTTAAACAAAAACAAAAAAAAATCAAGCATAACCCTGATCTTATTGTACTATAGTTATAATTTGAATAACCATTGATACTTCCTGAGCTTGTGCGATTTGAATATCATATGAGATGGAGTGCGTGACAAAGAGAGGAAACTAGTTTCGATCAGGGCAACGTCTGCCTGTTCGCACACCTTAAACACGGCATTAAAGAAAAACATGTCTGAAGTGTTAAGTGTTAAGAAGTGGTTTTCATGTGGTGATCCACCTGAGCTAAATTACAGCGTTGGGAAAATATGGTGTGGATGGAGGTTAAAGAGATACTATACATAAAATACCAAAGCAGTATCTTGTAAGAAAACTTTGTTAGAGGAGGACTAAATACATTATTCTACTAAGTTTTTTTACAAGATACTGCTTTGTTATTTTATGTAAAGTATCTCTTTAACCTCCATCCACTCCATATTTTCCCAACGCTGTAAGGTGGGAAGACGTATATCGCCCCTCCGGATTCGGTTTCCTGTCGCTGTAAATTTATAGTCCATCGCTGAGCAACGAGCGATTGGTAATGTCCAATAATATAGCGCGCTTTTCCCGACGCAACAAAAACGTGCTCTACCTAATTGGCTAAAACCAATCGCTATCGCTCGGCCACGCTTCAACAAAGCGCCAAACGGCTCCAAGTAATTGTTCTATCATCCTTTGCACTCATGTTAGCGAAAATCCCGGCGAAAATGATTTAACCCTACCACTTTGCCCGCGGTAGGGTGGGTCTTCCAACTTCTTGGTTGGGATGGGGAGGGTGTTGACGCCCGGGTACACATTTTGTGTCCATTTTTGAAAGAAAGTTTGATAATAGGGCATGAAACTTCCTATATATGTTATAATTGTAGTTTCCAGTGATATATGCTGCAAATATAAGAATGCTACTATGTTTCCTCAATCTCGGAATGTTTGTGCTTTGTGGTATCAATGGAAAGAGGCAATCTGTATCTATCTATATATTAGTACTAGGAATCGTAGACATCAGACATAGAAATAGAGACACTTTTCGTAAGACAAGTTAAAAATATGCCGGCGTTAAACGAGAGTTAGAGACCAATGTATTGGATTAGTCTAAATATCAATGCAACATGTTAACAGTATAACCAAGGGCGTAGCCGGGGGAGCCGGGGGAGCCGGGGCAAGTATCATTGATAAAATGGGGACGGCAAAAAATAAAGTCACACAATGTGAAAAAAATTACGAATGGGGACAAAATAGATGCAATCGTTTCATTGAAGCAAATATTTTGGAATCAGCTTACTCCCAATTCCAATGAAAAATTTGGTTTATGTAGGTACTGTTCTACTGCATGTATTATTATTATCTGATTATTATTATTTGGAAGGGTAGATTAGCTGTAAACATCTAAATCGAAGATATTGAGCCACTGAGCTATACTTACTAAGATTGAACACAGAGACATGGGCAGATGGATAGAGATGCATCCTGCCCTAACATGCTGAAGACATGTAGAAAACAGAAAATAGGAATTATATAAATCAGAAAATTCCTGGATATGATTTTATCCGGGGATTTTATCGACCACTTTAATAAGGTATCGCATCTCATGATACGCTCATGGGATTAGCACCGTTTTTTCTTAACAAAATTACACCTCCTGAGACCAGTTTAATATCTCGAAATATACCTGTAATAAAGTAATTGAAATTGAAGCTTATAAGGCAGAAAGATCGAATCAGAACAATTTCAATAATTACCATCAAGGGCTAACACGCAACCACTAATTGAATGTCAATAACTGCAATCATTGTGTGCTTCAGTTTTATACGTCTGAAGGCTTAACCGTGTTTAATGCTCTGCATGCTAGATATAGGCTTCAACATAAGAAGTCCCAAGTTTTGAGATATTTTCTCAAAATATCAAGAGCTATCTCAAGAACCACTTGGCTTACTAGGCTTGTTTGTACTCATTTTAATGCATTTTTCATGCTGATTCCAAATATGGTCATGAAAATTTACATTTCTGAAATTTTTGAATTAAAAAAAAAAAATTGAAACATAACGTCTGCAGTCGACACCCGCGTGAAGAGTGTTAATGTGACATAAGTTTTGTCCTCTCAACTATAAAATCGAAAGCGAATGCATTGTTAACAACATCGCTTAGAAATACAGCCTTGGTGTTAAAGAAAAACAGCCTGACGAAAAGCTATTAGTGGCGAGTTAGAAAGCTCATTCTCGAGGGATACATGTCCTTAGAATTTAATTTAAACTAAAGAACTAGGAAATTAATTGGCCCTTAAGTTGTCAAGGTTTTTACTACTCTAGATGTAGAGGGTCTTTAACACTGGATTTTTTGCGCGTTGATAAAGTAAAGACTGTCTACCAAGACTGTCTGAAGATGCAATGTAGAATTTGTTGGCCTTCTCTTCCACTGTTTGCATGTTTTACACCACTAGACCTGGGAGATCCATTTGCTGGTATGCCATCTGTAAAAGCTGCTCTAAAATCGCTGAAAAGATAACTCGTGGAAAACTTTCAAATTTAGGATTGGTGCTATCAAATTGGGTATCATCATTTACATAATATTTTTTACTTTCAAGTAAGTAATGATTATCACTTAACAGTTTTGTTACCAACATGTATCCATATAGACGAATCCAACGAGCCAAGTCATGGTCAGGATTTGGTCGGCCATTATTGGTTCCCCGCATGCACCAAACAGGTGTTGTGAGTGCCCAATTGGGTGGATTAAACCCGCTTAAAATTCGATGGTAGATTCTTTTGTGTTGTAAACTGTCATCATTCTGTTGTCTACGTGTAACACGGGTGGTAGAATGCAGTTTAAAATACCCTCCAAGGCCGAACGATGTAGTGCAGAGTGATCTATTCAAAATTGTATTCATCTATTGCCATGGTAGTTAATATTCTTATTTACGTCACTTCTACGGCGAATACATTTGTTTTTGTACAATATCAAACGTAGTTCCTGTGCATCACCATATCATTGAGTGCCTCAATGATATGGTTATGTACACAGGATTTCATATCACTAAACACCGACAGAATAAAATACCCGGAAAGATTATTTGACAGTGTTTCTACACTCGATATTAATTTCGACACACTTCAATATAAGTGTGCTATTTTTGCCATAATAACGATCATTCAGATTGGCACGATCGCGGTATTTATAAGTTTGAAGGCCTCGACCGTGACTTTGAAAATGACGCTAATTCTATTATACCGTTTGTCATTTCTTAGAACATCCCTGTAGGCATTTATCGAACTTTATTCACTCATGATGTTCATGTATTCTGACATAAAGCTTTCACGGGGCTTTACGTTTATACCTAATAAAATGACATCTTTATATGACAGATGCAGTATTGAATAACCAAATCAATTTATATGTAATTTGACGAGTTCGTTAAATATATTGTCAGAAATAGTTTTAGTTATTATAAATTAGTTCTAAGAATAAAAACAGGATGTCTGTCAAGTAATAGGAGCATAAGATGATTTTTTTTGTCATCAATTCATTATATAAATCTGTGAAATCTTTATTAATATCCGCTTTTCGATTTGTTATATACCGGTATAACAAGTTCCTGCAAATAATAATTTTGGAATTGAAACCCTTGTGTAATTATAAGCATTATTATCCTGTGTATGACAAATTGTGGCGCTCAAGTTATACAATCCTTTAGGTTTTTTCATTTAAAATGATATAGTTTCCCTAATTATTTGTATAGTATAGTTTTGTATAGCATTGTTACTGAAATGTATCCGTATTTTATCAATTTTTAACAATCCGTTAATATTTAACCATGGTAACCGAGTTCTTTTCTTATCGTATCGGTGACTGTCTCAATGATACGTTAAAGGAACACTCCGGCAATCACAACATTATGCCTTATGTTAGAAAAACAGTTAAAAGTATCAAGCACGAATCACATGGGTTTATTTAATACAAACTCATATTGACCATAAAATCGAATAAAAGCAGCCGGCTATCAACACGCGGTATTCAAAATTCCCTCGCCGAAATGGTTATTTGTGCACAATTGTCGTCCACCTTCATGGTGTTACTGGGAAGTCATTGCCACAGGTAATGTCGGTGCCCGGGAAAATTAAATATCGCGTGGTGAGAGATGGCTGTTTTTATTTATTTTTAAGGTCAATATGAGTTTGTCTTAAAAGAACCATGTAAATTCGTCCTTGATAATTATTCTTCTAACATATAAGGCATAATGTTGTGATTGCCGGAGTGTTCTTTTTATGTACAGGAATATATTTCACTTAACGCCGACAGAACAAATACCCGTAAACATTACTTGACAGCGTGTATACCTATCTATGATATTAATTCCAACACATTTCAATATAAGTGGACTATTTTTACATATGACTATTTTTGTCATATACGTTGAAATAATCATACACATTGACACATGATGCCATTTATTAAGTTGGAAGTCCTCGACCGTGACTTTGAACATGACGTTAATACTATATAACGTTTGTCATTTTTTATAATATCCAAACCCTGTAGGCATTTATCGAACTTTATTCACTCATGTATTCTGACAAATAGCTTTCGCGGCGCCTTACGATATACCTAATAAAATCTCATATTCGTATGACATTGCAGTATAGAATAACCAAATCAATTTATACATTTTGACGATTTCATTAAAGAAAAACGACAATATTTTGTCAGAAATAGTTTTCAGTTATTATAAACTAGTTCTAAGGATTAAAAAAGGATGCATATCAAGTAAAAAAATTAATTTTAGTGGGGAGGCACTCACATACAAAATGTTGTTCGGGTTTATGTGAAGCGGTCCCTTTATCAAGTTTTCCAGTATTTCTGATGACCCACATGTGGAGATCATGATCTAGCTCTTTGGCGTCAATTCCTCAAAAAAAATTTGGAATTTCCTATAAGTTAATCTAATTTCAGTTTAATAGACCCAGAAAAAAAGTTGAAATTTTAGTTCAGAAACCTCTATTTTGCCTGAATTCAGTTCTCATTTCGCCGTAGTCATACCAAGATCTGTGAAATCTTAACAACAAGAAATGTTATCCCCATTTTGCTATTTATGACAAGTTCCTGCAAGCAATCATTTTGAAGATTGAAACTCTATCCATTCTGTAATTATAGTAATATGTTTTGTATGTCGTGTTCTTATTTCGATTCCTTGGTCGTATTTTTTTTCGTTTTTGGGAAGAACTGATCACCGATTGGTCCAGAAAAAGTCAGTATTATTTATCGTGACATTTCTACTGCAATAATACATTCGTTTTAATTAACTTTAAGATTTACGGTATTTTTAGCTACGAAGCTGAGGTGTTTTTTTTCGATCATTGAGTATCACGGTTGTTTGATGGCGTGTAAAACTGCCATTTTAAAGAAAAGTTGAACAATGATGGCGCTATTTATCTTAAATCTTGTTTGCATCTTTACAAGGTTTAGACACTTGTGTATAACGGTATAGGAATTTCATTAAAAAGACTACAAATGGGTAGGAAATTAAAAAAACCTTTTTATCATGAAATGTAAGGAATAACTTATATTAATTGATTAATTTTAATTTAAAATATGTGTAAATAGCGCCCTCAATTTGGACACAAATGTATAGTTTATAGAATTAAGATAACCACAAAAAATAGCTTTAAAATATATTATGTGAATATTATAGTGTGACTGCTTTTGGTATTGTCCCGGTCTAATGGAACATTATATAATATTTTGTTAAAATATTGTTAAAAATTAATAAATGACCACATAAAACAACCGTGGTATAAGTATTTGTTTTTGGCCAATAAGCGGAATAGAATTTCCAGGGCAATTAAGAAACGCCGCATGCCATTGGTCAATGATTACATTAAACAGTCGCTATTCGTAAGCGAATGAACTGTATGACGTCAGTAATGTTTCAGACTGATAGATAAGCTCCAAAGGTCTGCAACCAGCAATCTAATTGAGTGTGACCGTGAACCGTATTTGCTAATAAAGTTGAGCTTAGACATGTCTGATTAAACTATCTATTGATTTGTCTGAAGCGAGGTTTAGCTAATATGTATCACTATGGGCAAAAAGGGCCTCATTTTCATAGGCAGAGTTCAATTAACTACATTCAGCTACCATACCCCGAAGTTGACCTCAACATTCGGGTAGGAATTTTTAGTACGAATAAGATTAAAGGTCAATTTAATCGTGTACGGGCAAACTGAGGTTAAAGAACTGAGGTCCGACGGATGGTATGTCTAAAATCTTATTGTATGCATGATGTATTGGATTAAAAATGACGCACATGAATGTTTTTATTTCATGTATATAATCAAATTTTAGAAACCTCAGTGATCAATGAGGGCAAGGTGTAACATATTTCTGAGTGACCGTTCAATATTTATGCCAGAGGGAGTGCTTATTTAGCGAAAAAAGTTGACAAAAAAGGTCGCGTCACCCTCTTGCGTCTACTCAAAATTTGTTGATTTCACTTGTTCTCCCTCCCCCTTCTCCATTTAAAACATAACATTCCCCATGGTTCAAGTAAAATATCCAGATTCCTCGCTCGAACCCCCCCCCCCCACCAAAAAAAGGTGCATTCCCTCTTAAAATTGCCATTCCTCCTTTTGTAAATATTGAACGGTCAATTATTCAATTTCAATCTTTAAAAATTATGACAGTAAAAGAGGTATTCCAGTACCTGTTTACAACAGCAAATATCACTCAAAAGTGTTACATTCACTCAACACATTCTCCATTTGATTAGACAATACCTGAAAGTAAAACAACATAATAATTAACAGACTACACATCTGTTTTGTTAAAGCAAACAATAACTTTATTTGTAACAAATAGGCTTTTCGTGTCCAAATCAAGGACATTATTCGCAATTTTCATTAGTAATATAATTTAGTCCATTACATGAATAATACATTATCTAATGCTTGGTCGCTCTCAAATCGTGAAATGTGCCCTTGTGACTGCTTGGATTAAATGGATGTTTTATGTATTATTAATGTTTTCTTTTAGTATATTTACTGAATGCTTATGGCTAAACAACGTTGACTGTAAACAAAAACAGTCTAATAATAGAGATCGAGAAATGTTTTGGGACTCACTCATGATTAATTCAGATGTCTTGATCACGCTAGTCTGGTGTTTCTATTTAATGATCATGGCAGTCTGGTGTTTTTATTTAGATGGCGCTAATGGAAATCATTTTGTCTGTTTTTGAATGACGTAACCACAAGTTTGAGTTGGCGTTTTTTATGAGCTAGTCGTAGAAGTTTGTTCACCACCTGTTCCAGTTTCATAGTATTCTTGTCTCCATATCAGGCTCAACCAACTAGCAGTCTTTCTGGTTCGTTGATAAAAAAAAGTTTTTTGTCTTCTCTCAGCCAACACAACAAGCCAATCGTGACAATCTACATTGTATTTAGAAGTTTAACTTGATTCACATCTGCAACTTATTTACGATTACATGTACAGCAAGTGAAACATTATCTTCAATGGTGTACAGAAGTTGTGTTGTCTTCGAGGCATGTACGGAACTCATTAATCAAACCTTGTACCGGATGTGTTTTTGCGAACCGTCCGATGCTCCACATCCTCGACTGGATGTTGATGGCTCTGATATGTTTTTTCAGGAATATAGCCAATTGATTACCTAATTGATAATCTTACCTGACGTCATCCGCATCCGCCGGAGAACGCGCAATGTATACAAAAGTGCAAACGGTAAGCAAACAAAAGCATCAGTAGTGTTTGAATATTTAAAATAATGCCAAGAGCTAGCTTCAGAAGATCATCTAAAAACCACTCAATTGGATGGGAGGGGCACACTAATCGCACATGCTGGGACATTACACCGTTATCATGGTAAGGCAGCACTGCATAATTTCGCCACTGACTTTGATGTGGCCACTATCTTTGGATAGCCTTTATTGTTGCGGTCTCCAACATAAAAGCAGCGACCACGAAAATGCATTACTAAACAGTGACAAGAGTACGCTCTTTGATTTTTGATTCCAACTGCAATTTTACCTCAAACATATCAAGGATTCCACGTTTTTAAGCACAAAATGTTTGACAGAGTCAAGCTTCTAATGACAAAACATTCGGCGTGGCAACAAGCTAGTTTTGAGATGGCCACGAAAGTCAGTGAAAAAATTATGTAGTATTGGCTGAGGGCTCTCAAATTGGACATTGAGAGTCTTCGTTGAAATTGATACACAAATATTTTATTGCATCTTTACAATACCAGTTTTAGTAAAAAATTACTTTCAACGATGCTGATGATTTTGGATGTATAACTACTGGTCTTTGAACTTTTTACACAAAGTTTCATTTCTCATCATAATTATGATGTCATCTAACATTATCCAGAATAATTAAAGCAGACTGTGACGTGACTATGACGTGTATAATATTGTACAACATAGAAAGCTCATGAATTTCATAACATTTTGACTCAACAAATACAAAAATATTTATTTAAATAATGTGTTTACATATTTGATAATTTACGCGGAGTTGTGGGAAGTAGTAATAGTAAGTTATAATAACAATATTGCATAAATGCATTTTGCTGTGGCGTCAAATGTGTCAATGTATCTATTAAAATTTATATCAATCTTGGCAATTTATGAATGTTAGAAAAAAAGAAATACACCCAGCAACTCGGTTAAACAAAGCAAAACCTGGTTTTTACAAAAAGTTGGTATTCCTGTTACCTTAAATCAAAACCATATTCTTTTTGGAACAGACATAAAAAAGAGTAATCATGCTGTAAATTTGATTATTATCTTAACCAAATTTTATATTTATAGAAGAAGATGTCAAAATTCGTCACTCTCCTTTTACCTCTTCAAAAAGAAATTGAAAATTATCACATTCTGGAAAGATTTATTTATTTAAAAGACTTAAATTACCAAATATATCAACGTAAATGGCAGGTTTGGAGGGGCTTATTCAATTAATGCATGCGATGATTTTTGTCTACACTATTATATTTGAGAATTGTGCTGTGATAAATTGTTCTGTCTATTTGTTTTGTATTGTTGTTGTTTTGTGTTGTATTAAAAACCCGGTAGAGTAAGATATGTAATATGTTTTAAGGAATGAAAATTTGATTTGCCGGAGAAAAAAAACAATAATAAAAAAAAACAAAAAAAAACATGTTTTTGTATATCATAACTTGAACCACATACCTACTTATAAGTAGCCACTTGAGGAGATCATTCACGCATTTGAGGAAGTCAATAATAAATTCCTTGAAGTGTTTAATTGCAACAAACAATAATAACGCTGTTAATCGTAATCTTTAAAGGTATTTGACCACATCAGCAGCCTTATCCCACCGAATTACCCATCGTTGATGAGATTTTGATACCATTATTATGATAGATCAATCTTTTCTAATTAGCATCCAGAATCTGATGTTTCAAATCGACGTATTTATCGAAGAAAAACAGTCGATATACCCACATTAACAATGTTTTTAGGTCCAGCAAATTTCAATTCAACGAAATCCTGCCATACAGGAAAATTCTGTAAGCTTACTACTATATAGTTAGTTTAAGCTTGCTGCGCATAATGATTATATTTTGGCGTTATTCATGGAATCACTATGTCATAATGTAACATCTAAAAGTTGAAAAACAAACTTGCCAAATTTGTGTGGTTTACCTGGTACTAATAATACATATCCTAATGTTATGGTAGGTATCGATTGGGAATGTAGGTTTAGGTAGGTCATGTAGGTTGACATACCAAACAATGGTGGAGACGAGGTGGGTAGTCACGTGACTTTCATATGGATGGACCATTACCTTTGAAAATAATTTTATGTTGTTCTGAATGAATTGTGTTTTAAACTCTTGGATATCTACACGTACCTTTAAAACCTGGTCACATAATTTAATTAAGTTCTGTTTTCATAAGGTGGTCAAACACTGATACGACGCCGAAAGATGAGCTCCAACGTGTATTATGTCCTCACTAAAGGTGTTTGAAGTCACGCTTACCTTAGAGAATGAGTTTTCTTTCCAATCCATTTCCGCAGGCTTTGCATCTACCGCTGTACATATTCTTATTTCAGAAAATGAAACAGGGTGTATCAATGACGTTACTTATGGCATTAAGGGAGTTCAGCAGTTATGTCGCTAATCCTTAAGTGATATTCTCTAAGATACAATATTATACTGGTGGGACTCACAAAGGTAATTGTAGAAGAGTAAATTGTTCCGAAATAGTAAGACAAATTGTATAATTCTGACATTGATACTGTGCCAAATAGAGTTACTTCCGTCTAAGCTTTAAGTTACAAAGATCATACAAATGTCTTCAAATATAATAAACTATATAGCAATTACGTTACTTGAGGTATTTCATGAATTAGCCCTGAGAATTGTAGTAGTTTCAATTACAATATATCATTATGGTGCATTTCCAGTTTCCTGTAGGTTTAATTTAATAGATAGATCTACAATTCCTATGTTTATAAGCCAACGTCCTTGAACATTGTCACGGAGATACTGGTTCGGAGATAAGTTCATTCTTTTATCATAACCCTCAATCAGTTTTAAAGCAGCTTGATCTTACGGCTACTGAAACAGAGAAAATCCAATTATTATATCTTTTGGTAAATCTTTCGTTACTTATGCCGAATAGCACATTCCTGTTTATAAATTTATATGTCTTGATTTTAAATAGTCACTCTTTACTATTGAGTAGCTTTTTATTATCGATCACTTGGAACGATGTACATAAGCATCAGTGAGATAAGCATGAGTTTTGTGGGTCTCCTCACCAAACTATGCCGGCTGTGTTCATGATTCTGTTTATCGACACTTCGTATAGTAATGAAACTAAAGATGTGCGTTACGTCCTTTTGTCATGAGAAGGTAGTATGACAACACAACATGGAGGGATTAGCAACGATTCTGTAATGGAATCAGTTGGCGCCTTCAATTATATAAACCATTTTACAATTCCTACGCAAACGAATTAGCATGATTAATTATCTGGTAATATTACTCCCAATAACATTCGACATACCGTATTAATAAAGCCCCTGCGTATCCACATATTAATTAAAATCCGATGGCCGCTTGAATTGGCAGCAAGCATTCAACATAAACGGTCTTTGCTTATAATATTGATGTGTATGAGCAGTCTTTTTAACAATTTGCTCCAAGCATACACAGAATCTGTCATTATGGATGAAGTTACCGTAGTTATCTATTAACTTCCATCAGCCCCAGGTTGACGCGTAAGCTTTAATTAAACTGACCATCCGGTACAACTAGTGATGATGAATCAAAGATGTTTTACTTTAGTAAAACCTAGATACGCTGATGCATATACTGATGCACGGCAGTGAACGTAACCGTCCCGGTTAAAATCCAGAAATGACGTCATTTGTTGTGGTGTTGCCACTTCCGGGTAACGCGGGAGAAGAACATGCCTTTTGCAAACAAAATGGCCGACATGTCCCGGCCCCTTTCCAGCGAAAATACAGCTTATTTAGCCAATGTGAACATGGGGTCATCGCCAGAAATATTTTCCTATCATATTGGACTAACACGTCAGGTATATGGTATTTCACAATATAACAGTAATAGAAAGAAAAGTGGAAGTGTTTGTTTGTCGGATCTTTGACGAAATGACCAGTTCTAATGACGTCACTATGTAAAAAAAACGTAGCGGTATTAATAATTAATTAGGTAATACCAAATTATGGAAACCTCCAAAAGTATGCTAATTTGAAGTTCAACGAATCAGAATACGATCCGCTACCTCCAAAACTATGCAAATGAGTTGAAGGAGGTTACGTGAACATGTAGAGTATTTCTTCTCTTGTTTATAGTGGACCTCTGTGTGATGAATACACTTCTTCTCTTTTTTTTTGGTCAACTAACTTTAAGAGTATAAAACACTAGCAGTCGCAGGCTACAATTTTCACAATCGCTACCAGCGTCCAGTCGTTGATAGCGACGTAGCGACAAAGTTGCTTGCAAAACTGCTTGCGATTTAATTATCATCGTCATAGATTTGACATTACGGCGCGGCATGCTAGCGACTTTATCGATCAGATCTTTTTGGCTTTTTAAATAAGCGACGAAATAAGAGTCTTCTCTATTAAGCTAGGTACATTTTCAGATTTCCTATGGAACATTTCACAAACACATCGTTGTTTAGAGGATATCAGAGTCAGTTCGTTTCCTCCAAGACTGCTACCTAAGTGCTCCTGTCAAGCTCATGTCTGTTCCTAAATTGTGAATTACTTTCAGCGCCATTATGTCCAAGATATCTGGTTAATAACGACCAAACAATATTGGACGTTTTAGTTTGGTAATCAATATTGAATTGAAAATTCACAATTTTCAATAATAATAATGTTCTTTCAAGGTCGTTGGTGGTCAATGTACATGTTTTTTTCGGATGATCTTATTTCAATAACCATTAAAATTTAATTCAAAGAATCCATTTGCCATGGTAATGCTCTTGTAATTTGTCAAAGCTTTTTAACTACAGTAGAGTAGCAAAAGGTGTATATAAACATGATAAATAATGTACCTATGATAATCAGTGTTTACCCACCCTCCCGTCCCCGTGGGTTTTTGACACATATAACCAATCTAGATAATTATACAGGCTCTGCACGTACTTTGCCATCTTAGTTTATTATTACGCTCTAGTAATACCACATCACCGCTGATGAATTGTGTGTGTTTAGCACACTAAATGATGTGATCTTGTGCGATTTTAAAAATGGTTTGCATATTATCCTTCGAGTTGAGTAGAGTTAAAGGGACATCCATACATTTTATGTTGCCTATCAATACACATACAATACTGCTCGCGTTCACATGTTATCCATGGTTGCCGAATTCGACAACCTAAATTGGCTGCTTGCCCTTTTAGGTTGTTATAACATATATACCCGATAAGTTGAAATATAAGTCGAGAGAGAGTTAAAACAGTTTTATTATCATGTTTGAAGCTTGTTTAAACAAAGAAGTCAAATCTGTTTCCTGGTGCATCAATCTTGGACCTGGTGTTCATACAAAGTAAAATAACTTATTACAGAAAATCCATGTGTATACCCATGTTGCAACTATAAAGCACATTCCTTTGCAGTACCTATGACGAGCCGTTGCAGTATAAACACCAATAATTTGTTCGTATTTCATTAATAAACGTAAACCTTCATTAAAATTCGTGCATATTGTGGGTCGATCACATTTTTCTACTTGGTTGGATCTTTCTGTACCTTTCGTTTCTGCACCGATAGCACATTCTAACATTCTAACTGCAATGTCCATGGTGTTCAAAAACACTATTACTTAAGCTATAACATCTTCCAACTTACTTAAACAGTGGTTTCTTTATCTATACTTTGTAGTGTTTATTTACCTATTACCTTATTTATAGTTTTGCGTAACATAATGAAAATCAAGTACCTAACTGCATCATGTGACATACTACATCAGCTTGTCACGCGAAGTCACAGCGCTGATCGTAAAATATGATAAAGCATGTGTAGGGTTATTGCTTGTGGCTCTTCAATCCCGGTACAAAGTTAATAGTATTAAATGCCTCGATGGGTTGATAGCATGTTAACGATCTGCATATAGGCGGTTACAAGAACCTTGTGTTACGCATAAGAATTTGCAATGAAATAATACTCGTGTTTCTGAAATACGCATGAGTTGAAGATTAATGTAGCTAATACGCGGCATTCGGTTTGCTATAGGCAAACAATTTCTAAGCGAAATTCCCTTGGTTAAAGCATAAACTTCTCAAGCCGGTGGTCGAGTATAGATAACTAGTCAAAACTGTTACAAGATATTCAGAATTTTACAGGAAATAATATGAAATCAAGACATAGTATACACAAGAAATCAAAATATGGTTCAACATATTCACAATAATTTCGAACAAAGTGTAAGAAAGAAATATATTGCGTGGCAGCCGTTTACTGGTTTAATCGACTAACTATACTGTGTGGACTGTCAAATAATTTAAGTGATGCAAATAATTTAAGAAGAATTTAATACCCACCAACGCCGAATATATAGTTAGATCGCCAGCTATGAGCGACTGGATGTGGGTGAATTTGGTTCTTGTGGCAAAATGTACGATCCCAAGTTATATATTTATATTTTTTTATAAAATGCTGAGTGAAAAATAGCCCATGAGGAGTGACACAGATCAAGAACTTATATATGCACCTACCCAGCAAACACAAAACGTTTTCGACATCATTCGCAAAAGGTTATAAAAGGTTGTCAGAAAACGTTTAAATGTCGGGTTATATAAAGGTTATATTAAAAGTATTAAACATTTCCATAACCTTAAAAAACATTTTTTGATAATCTACTGCTCAGCAAACAAATATGTTTTACAGAAAACGTTTAAATGTAGGGTTATATAAAGGGTATAAAAACGTTTTAATAACATTCCAAAAACATTCTTGAAAATTTGATACAAAACATTCTAAACAGAATGTTATTTGGGGATTGAAAAAATATTTTGCGAAAAATGTTTGCCCAAAATATTTTCAATAACGTTTTAAAAACGTTTTCATGACCTTTATATAACCCGACATTTAAATGTTATTAAAATGTTTTGAAAAAAACATTTTAAGAACATTTCTGTATTTGCTGGCTTCAAGTATTTTAACATAATGTTATTTAAGTATTGACACAATATTTGGCAAAAACGTTTGCAAAAATAGTTTACAATAACATTTTATGAAAACATTTAAAAATATTGTTGTAGTGTGTTTCATACAAAACGTTTTAAAACGTTATCATGACCTTTATATAACCCGACATTTTAACGTTATTAAAACGTTTTTACCTAAACCAAAAGCCAAAATATAACTTATTTAAAACGTTTTTAAAACGTTTTTGTGTTTGCTGGTAGGCACTATAAAAGACAACCACATGGGCCAACCAGCGGTTCACCGCAGCTTAGGGACAACAGGAGTGAAGGGGTACAGTAAAGCATCAGACACAAGAAATAAGATGCTTATGCACTCTGCTCTGGAAGGATGGTGCGCCGTTGTCAGATATGTCGCCGGCTACTCCATCTGGTAGGCTATTCCAAACGTGAACTGCAGTGTGGATGAAGGTCCTGCCAGTAGATATGATTCTTATAGAAACCGGTACTGTGAGAGCATGGCAAGGTATGGACAAGCTGAGAGCGGGTAGCACTTCTGAATACAAATGGCTGTGGTAGCAGAGCTTTCAGGTCTAGTGGGCACAAACTGGTGTGCAATTTGTAGAGGACCGTTGCTGCAGCCACTTGACGTCTTTTATTTGATGTTGATGGAGAGATGTGATGTTCAGCTGGATCGACGCAAATAGTTTTAAAACCACTTCGTATTTTGGTCCGTGTACGTCTTGTTGTCTATTATATATTTGGTAAATCTATCCAATATGCCTTTGACTTTGAGATATCTACGCATCACATTTAAACATCTTCCTGGTTTAGCTAGAATATGTATGTAAATGCGCATGGTCAAATGTGATCTTAGACCAGGCACAGACAATCCAGTGGAAACCTAAACAAGACCCATGCGTTAATAATTACAAAATGGCGTAATATGTATCTTAGGTCGAATTGGGGTCCTGATATTGACCTTATGAACTCTCACTCTCCTAATTGGACTGTGAAGGGCAACTGCTGGTCTCGCAGCGTATTGCATCGAGAAAATTAAACTTTTACCGTGTGAAATGTGTACCAATACTAATCCAAACTATATATACATATAATCGAGCAGAATATTTCTCATATATCAACTTCGTAAAAAGAATACCTTCCCCTTTTCAAATTTTGATTTATTATTTAGTTGCTTTTGAAATTAAGAGGGTTCCATTACAGATATAATAACGTATAGTGATCAATTTTTCAACAGCGATAGAGTAAAGGGAGATTTCTGGGTCAAACGCCCACAAATAAAGTTGCTACTTTATGCGTTGAAGAATTATTATCCCTCTGGTCAGCGTACTCAAAAGTATCTTATTTTATCGCATCATGAAACGAGATTAAAATTGATGGTGCAACGCTTTGAAAGTAACACCATGTATGAATATGATGAAGCACAATTTGACTTGGTAATGTTTCAGATAAATCGAAAAAGCAACCATGTGAAATGGTTACTTTCCGGTTTGCTCTTTTATTTTACAGTAAATGTTCGGATATAGTATTTGTGTGGGGTATTTGCTACTAGTGGAACTATAATGTTTTTTATCCTCACGCATCAAATTATAAAACGTTAGCCCCATTTTTTAAATTGACCCGTGGTCTCCACCAGGGTTTATTGGGTGAAATTTATCCTATATGTGACGTGTCATGTCAAAAACAGACGCTTTGGGGCAGGTTATCATTTTTGAGGTTTTTACATATCTTAAATGTAGATATATTTTGCTCCACAACGCCGTTTTCCCCAATGAAATCTGACTTTCTTAAGCGAAGATATTGAGTTCGTAAGTTATGGTATTATAAAATTCGAAATTGAGATATTAGCCTTTAAAAATATTATTGACATTGTTGAGAGTAGGAATTACCTTGAAAAATGTCTCAAAAAATACAATATGCCAGTTATATTCCGGTCTGAAACTATCAGACAATATTTTAAACACTAATAACATCATAAATTCGCAACAAACCCAAATTTCTGGCTATTTTTCCATTTACGGTCCTGCCCAAAAGTGTCTGCTTTTGATATACCACGTCACATAGTATGTTGTATACCCCAATTGGTCCCCGACTATATAGCAAGTGACAAAATAACGCTACAAATAATGAATAGCCATGACGGTGATGATAAATGTTTGTGGTCATTGATTAGACTTTGATAGATTTCCGTAGAGGACCGGGAAAAAAACTGTCAAAGTCACTACAAATGGTTCATAAATAAAGAAATACAATTCCACCATTAAAAAGAAATATAAAATGACAACTGGAACAAACACTGAACGTTTTATACCCCGGCATAATGTAATATGCTAAATACATGCAAATAATAAATAAAAGGTGCAGGGAATAGTGTAGTTTGGGATCGAAGGATTTCTGAATGTCCCTTTAACAGGCGATACGCTACTGACTAGCTCTTTTCTTATGATCATTATTTAAATGAGGCTTATGAATAATTAAGTAGCGTTTGCGCATGGCTCTGATGTTTTAAATGCATGCATAGTTTGACTATAAATAAGTGTATCCTACATCATGAAATATTTTCAGTTTAACTGATCATCATTCTTAATAACTATATGTAAGCGACAAATACAAATATATGCTGGAGCAGTAGGTGATAAAGTAAGAATTTGAGTAATTTTCTGTCAGAAAATAAACGTGGTATTAAAATAGGCCGAATATTTTCACCTTATTTTAAAAAGTTCATGTCCCACCCAAAAATGAACGAGTGGTATACAACAGTTATGTTGTCTCTGTCTTGTCTTGAAATATGCTAGAAATGTGTTACTGTAAACGTTGTTTGTCATAGTTTTAGACGCTGCAAGTGTCAGTTGTCATACTCACACAATGCACTCATCAATTGAACCTCTACGATACGCCGCTGGGCCCTGTGGCATACACCTGAAACAATTATGTTCGATCTTCGGATCGACCGTCGCGTCGATGCTGTTTCGATGCTTGTTATTAATGAACTATCAAGTAATTAATCAGAAGTAATGCTAAATTTAAATTGGTAAATATCCCTACAGGCACAAATTACTATTTTTATCACAATTAACAATAGTAAATTAATTGATAATTGATAAATAATAAGGATCGGCCAAGCATCGATGGTCGATCGAAATATCGAACTAACTTGTTTCTATTGCCTATAAATATAGTTTAGACACTCGTGCATAAGCATCATTGGTTTCGAGTCCCAGGTATTCCATGTACAATAGGCTTTTACTCGAATTTTTGGCTTTTCTTGGAAATGTTATTAATACATTTTGTGTGACTTTCTCGCTAAGTGAACGATTTTACGTGCTCATTAATTGAAAGGTCTCCACGCTTTATTGAACATTGAATGACGAGGTCATGTTAAATATCCTCCCTGAGTACCAATACCTGACCTCAAGGTCAGATCAAATTTAAAGTTGCTCCGATCGGCCTTTAAGGGAAGGGGTATGAACGTTTGGACAGTATTTATTGTGGGACATTAGAGCACATCAGACATATCGAATTGCATTCTGAATACGAAGAATGTCCTTCTGATATCAAATAATTTTGATTTTTTGAAATTCGCAATGTAATACACATTTTATGTCAAATCATTAAAAATTGACATTTTTGATATTTAACAGTATTTGAAGTAAACTTAATAAATCTGATGATTTATACTTAAAGTGTATGTAGGTGGGATGAAAAACCGATAAATAGAAAATTTTATTTATTAAAAAACCCAAAACACCAAAAAATAGGTCTTTTGGGGGAAAAAATCCATATCTTCAATATGAAAGGTCAAAATTTTCAATTGATCGTCGGCTTTTCCTCCCAGCTACATAAACTTTAAGAATATATCATTAGATTTATAAAATTTATTTCGAGGACTGTTATATATCAAAAATTTGAAAATATCAAATTTTAATAATTTGTCATAAAATTTGTATTATATCGTGAATTTCAAAAATGAAAATTATTTGATATCAGAAAGACATGCTTCGTATTCAGAATGCAATTCGATACGTCTGAGGTGCTCTCATGTCCCACAAAAAATACTGTCGAAACGCCATAAACGCTCATTCTAGATCCCTTAACTCGGGGAAAATGATCCCTGACACTTGGGGAAACCTCAAAGGTCATCCGAGGTCAAAGGTCAGGTCAAAATAAAAGCTAATCCGATTGGGCTGCAACTTGCCGAAAATAAACCCTGACCCTCCGGGAGTATGAAACCGCAAAGATCATCCCAGGTCAAAGGTCAGGTCAAACTTATAGTTGCTCCGATCAACAAACCTCATCACCAGGGAACAGTTTCGAACATTTTGCAGGAGTCGTGTCAAAGGTCAACTGGGGTCCACCTCTCCCGACTTTTTAAAATTGCGGTATATCAGTAGACTATCATCACGATATGGCTCTAGTATTTAATATTTTCATAGATAGCATCTTGTTTACCAAAACACCTGTTATTGCATATCCAAACTTGAAACCAATCTTTGTGGTATAAGTTGCATTCCACCTGTTACGGATTGAGGTCACACGTAAGGCTATCAAATCTATTCCGAGATTGCATTATTGACTGAATCAGGATACCTGAATTATTTAGACATAACAGGTGACATCTTAATTAAGATATCATAATGGTCAAGTGAACAGGGTGATTGACGTTCTTGTTTTGAAAACAACTTTTTATTTACATTTGGAACGTTCGGAATTAACCTTTCTTGGGACCAATATTAGAAAGCATATCTCTTTCCAGTGATTGAAGATTATCTTTTTGATAAGATATTCATGAAAAGACGACGTAGTGCGGTTAAACTAAATCTGTTTCTATCGTCTTTTTGCAGTCACAAAGGTCGTTTGATTTTTCTAGTCATTCTAAAACTAGAGGGTTATCAAGTTGTTGGATCAGGGTACTTTAACGCATAGATATTCCTATTAAACTATTCAACGAATTATTGATAAGGATAAATGGTTATATTTGATAGTAATAAATCATGATTATTTAGGAAAAAGGCAAGTTATTGTTTGAATTCTTGAAGAGTCCATTTTGTATTATTGCTGAGAGTTCATTGTTCTCGCACATAAAAAACTACACAATATCGTATATTTCGTACGACTAAAAAAAAGACACAAAGTCTCCGACTTATTCATTTATAGTAAACTTCGTAAATGTGCAGACAATCTGTGTGCAGGTTTTTGGGCTAGTTCGGCAGCGACATATCTCTGAATGTAGCTTTAAAACTAAATATCGACGAGTTTTTAACCACGCTAGCAGACGGCAAATGATAATATTTTAATCAAACATCAATCCTGCTTAAAGCAAGCCCGTACATATTCCCAAATCCCGTCCATCTGAACCCCCCACACACAAACACATAAAACACATAAAAACAACCCACTCTCACATGAGCAGACAGAATAGTACTTAAAACATATCACTATACTGTCCACTGGACTACTAGTACATGTAAACAAATATTCTGGTATATATATCATCTGTCAAGTTGTCCTCGATATAACTATTTTAATCAAGACAAGACAATTTACCGATCAATAGATAACTACAAAGTCGAACCTTTGCTCCAATTTCAAGATGACCAACCAAATTGAATGACAAGTAGCAGCATTCTGATAACCTGAATATTGGCCAACGTGTACAACCTGTCGTGCGCGGTTTTTCGATTTTTTGCAACGAATTGTAATTTAAGTGGTAATTCTAACCACTTGTCAAGGACCGATTTACGGCCGTTGATGACATACCCTGTTTCCGTTCGCCATTATGGTGCATTGATATTGATACGTAGCTGTTTTTGACCCGAAGAGTTATTTAATCTTGCGGTTTTCTTTACACTTTAAAAGATTGATGTGTTCTATTATGGGGATTTATAATGTCCCTTGATAATCTAACAATGTGCATAATTTAAAAATGTAAAGGGTGAAGTGATTATATTGTTATTTTAATAAACTAGTAATTCGTTTACTGGGAAGATCCGGGATCTAGAAAGTGCACATTAGTATCAAGTTTGCTAATTGAAATGATACAAGAAGGTTTCCCCATGGATGTGTAGGGGTGTGTTCGGGGTGTTTGTGGGTGTGTATGTAGGGATTTTCATTATGGTGTGTTTGCTGGGTGTGGGCATGGTTATTTTTTTATTTTGTTTTCTTTGTTTTTAGTGTCTTTATATGTTTTCTTGAAATTCTACGTAAAAATGAGCTTTAAATCCTAAATGTTTATGGTCTATTTTATGTATGTTTATTTAAAATTCAAAAGTACGATCTAATTGTTTTCAATCTACTATTTTGAAAGTGTTTAATTTTTTCTCATGCTTTTCTTCTGGATTATTAATGTAAATAAAAAAAATCAGGAAATGTGACACATGCCTCGGAAAACGAAATTAAGAGCAGTAGCAACTTTGTAATGAAACACGTATTTTGGTCGTCCACGTTTATTTGTGCGTGTGTATTGAGATGAATGGGCGTGGGGTTTTGGACGTGTGGGGGTTGGGGGCGAGTGTGTGGAGAAGAAATGAGGTGCATGTGCATAGGGTTGTGTGGGTGGTGTTCATTGGTTGGTTTGGTAAGTTTCATTGGTTGGTTTGGTAAGTTTCATTGGTTGGTTTGGTAAGTTGTGTGCGTGTGTGCTTGTGGGGTGATCGTGTATGTTCATGATACTCGACTTGCTCCAATCCATTACAATACATTACAATACAATACAATACAATACAATACAGTATAATATGATATAATAAAATTCAATAATGACAATACATTATTTAATTTTTTTAGAACGCGATCGCAAAATTTGATATCAAAATCTACACAATTATTTAAGAGTATCATGAATATATCGAAAAAAAGAGCATAAAAATGAGCTGTTTCTATATTTTTGTACAATTAATTAATTTAAAAAACGAAGTTAAATTTTCATTTTAATTCATTTATTTCCATATATAAAAAATATACAACTACATCAAAAATAAAGAAACACAATATGGCGGAAAAGGCAGGAAGGCCAATAAGGCCTGAGAATTGCCTTTCCCTGACGAAAAACAAAACAAAACAAAGATTATGAAATCAACAAAAATAAATAAAAATGACTAACAGACATGACAAATTACAGTGCTCGAGAATGGCCTAATTGTACTTAGAGATAAGTTTTTGTTTAAGGTGTTTGCGGAAATGTTTTATGGACTTTGAGTCTTTAATTTTTTATCTAGAGAGTTCCAAAGTATGGGCCCGCTCGTTCGAATGGAATGGTCGGAAAAAACTCTTTTATTTTTGTTAACTGGAGATCATTATTTCGTCTTGTCTGGTAGTCATGGATGTCAGAACGTTTTGTAAAATACTCATTAAATGAATTGGGTAACTCATGTATGGAATTCTTGTACATAAATACACCAAGTTCAAGAGAATACATATCTTCTATATTTAAAATGTTGTATTTGGCAAATAAAGGTCTGGTATGACTTCTATAATGACTATTAGAAATTGTTCTTATTGCCCATTTTTGGAGTTTGGTCAGTTTATCTAAATAAAGTTTACATGTATTCCCCAGATTAGAATTCCATAATTGAGGTACGGCAAAATAAAAGTACAATATAAGGTATATAATATTCGATCAGGAATAAAGTGTTTTAATTTGTTCATGATACCAATATTTCTCGACAAAGTTTTGGAAACGCAGTCAATATGACATTTCCATGTGAGGTTTTCATCTATTAAGACACCTAAAAATTTGGTATGTTTCACTCGGTCCAATAGTGTGTTGTTTAGGACGATGTTTAAATCTTGCTGCACTTTGACTGATGTCATATGAGGCGTTCCTAATAACATATAATTTGTTTTGCTTGCATTTACTGATAACTTGTTTGCTCTAAACCAATTGCTTACTTCTTTCAATTCAGCATTCATGACATTTGTTTGATTCTCAATATTTTCATGCGAGTAAAGGATAGTGGTATCATCAGCAAATAGTATAAAATCCAGAATATTAGAGGTACTAGTGATATCATTAACATATAATATAAAAAAATAGTGGACCTAATATTGATCCTTGCGGAACACCACATACAATATCTTTAAGTATGTGAGTCACACGTGTTGTAGGATACATATTGCTTTCTATTACTTAGATAATTTGTAAACCATTCCAATACCACACCACGAAATCCATAATGCTCTAATTTATGAAGAAGTATTTTGTGGTCAATTGTATCAAACGCTTTTGATAAGTCTAAGAAAATTCCAATAGTTGCTTTATTTTTGTCCACTGCTGTATTAATTTTATCCACCAGCTGTAATATAGCCATATAGGTAGAGTGGTTGGATCGAAATCCAAATTGTTTGTCATTAAGGATTTCGTGAGTATCTATGTAGTTAACACATTTATCAAATACAAGTCTTTCTAAAATCTTTGAAAAACATGGTAAAAGTGACACTGGTCTATAATTGGAGAAGACTTCAGCTTCTTGTTTTTTGTATATTGGTATAACCTTAGCTATTTTTAGTTTTTCAGGAACATTACCTGTTGAGATTGACATATTAAATATGCTTGTAAGAGGTTTTACGATTTCCTTAGCTACTCTTTTTATAATGAAATTTCCTATGTTATCATTACCAGCACTTTTATTTTGGTTAAATTTATCAATAATTTTTATAATATCCATTTCCACAATTGGGCTCATGTACATGCTACTAAATCTTGGATCATGAAGGTAATCATAATATTTTTTTCAAACAACACTGATGTGGCTATTCAAATAAAGATGAAGTTATCAACATGTTGATAATAGTAATCATATAGTGCGCAACTGACAGTATTTGTCAACTCTGTCGACAGCCATCTGCAAAACAAAAACCCAATTGACATCTGTATTAACCACGTATAAATAATCTCATCTGCAATTGTCAATGTTTAACAAAATCCTGTCCGAGTTTTTCGGCTGGCTAAGTTATTACATTTTGTTTGCTAGAAGACACAATACATTTATCAAGGCAGTCACAAACCAATCCCAATACAGAAGGTGATGAAAATAATTACTTGTTGGCGTATGCTGTAGCTAGCAAAGGCCATATTGAAAGCCCCAGGCAGTAGTGAATTGAAACCAATTGTACCAGGGGTTACAGCATGGTGATGTCAAAAGCTGTGTTTGAAGAAGGAGAAAAGAAAGCAAGCTGGCCGAAAAGGAAATAATTGAATTTTATGAGTTCTGTTGGTGACATACTTTCTCCCTGACATTGGTATTAGTGACGCTGGGGTGTGAGCATGGTTATTTTTTATTTTGTTTTCTTTGTTTTGAGTTTCTTTATATGTTTATATTTTAAGTTAAAATGCGCTTTAAATCCGAAATGTTTATGGTGTATTTTATGTATGTTTATTTAAAATTCAAAAGTACGATCTGTTGATATAAAAATAATAGATTGTTTTCAGACTACTATTTTAAAAGTGTTTAATTTTTTCTCATGCTTTTCTTCTGGATTATTAATGTAAATAAAAAATGGAAATGTGACACATGCCTCGGAAAAGAAATTAAGAGCAGTAGCAACTTTGAAATGAAACAAGTATTTTGGTGGTCCCCGTTTATTTGTGCGTGTGTAGTGAGATGAAGGGGCGTGGGGTTTTGGACGTGTGGGGTTGGGAGGGGGGAGTGTGTGGAGAAGAAATGAGGTGCATGTGCATGGGGTTGTGTGAACGCATGTGTGCTTGTGGGGTGATCGTGTATGTTCATGATACACGATCACAACCAACTCTTGCGCCAATCTATTACAATACAATACAATACAATACAATACAATACAACGCGATACAATAGAACGCGATCGCAAAATTTGATATCAAAATCTACACAATATATCATGAATATATCGAAAAATAAGAGCATAAAAATGAGCTGTTTCTTTATTTTTTGTACAATTAATTAATTTAAAAAACGAAGTAAAATTTTCATTTCAAACAACACTGATGTGGCTATTCAAATAAAGATAAATTTCAGTATCAATATGTTGATAATAGTAACCATATAGTGCGCAACTGACAGTATTTGTCAACTCTGTCGACAGCCATCTGCAAAACAAAAACCCAATTGACATCTGTATTAACCACGTATAAATAATCTCATCTGCAATTGTCAATGTTTAACAAAATTCTGTCCGAGTTTTTCGGCAGGCTAAGTTATTACATTTTGTTTGCTAGAAGACACAATGAATTTATCAAGGCAGTCACAAACCAATCCCAATATAGAGGGTGATGACAATAATTACTTGTTGGCGTATGCTGTAGCTAGCAAAGGCCATGTTGAAAGCCCCAGGCAGTATTGAATTGAAACCAATTCTACCAGGGGTTACAGCATTGTGATGTCAAAAGCTGTGTTTGAAGAAGGAGAAAAGAAAGCAAGCTGGCCGAAAAGGAAATAATTGAATTTTATGAGTTCCGTTGGTTACATACTTTCTCCCTGACATAGATATTAGTGACGCAGTAGGCGAAATAAGAGAAATCAAACTTCGGTGATCATTTAAAGGAACATTCAGATATCAGTCATGATTACCACACTATTCTCCACCCGTTTTTTTTTAATTTAGTTAAATTAAATTATATTTTATTTTTGTCTTGCAATTTTGGAATATTTACTACAGTAACTACCCTCTACAATGAGTATATGAATTTTCATGTCATGAAAGACAAATCTTTAGAAATTGCATGCAAATCCAATACGAAGGTTGGTCTTGAAATAAAGTAATAGTGAGGGCTGTGGAAGGAAAGTAAATACCGATCTCGCCTGATTATTGTCGTACTCAACAGAACTTTCATTCCAAACAATATTGATGTTGCTATTCATATAAAGATAAAGCTATCAACATGTTGATAATAGTAACCATATCGTGCGTGACTGACAGTATTTGTCAACTCTGTCGACAGCCATCTGCAAAACAAAAACCCAATTGACATTTGTATTAACCATGTATAAATAATCTCATCTGCAATTGTCAATGTTTAAAAAAAAAAAGAACCTGTCCGAGTTTTTCTCCTGGCTGAGCTATTACATTTTATTTGCTAGAAGACACAATGAATTTATCAAGTCAGTCACAAACCAATCCCAATATAGAAATAAGGTGATGAAAATAATTACTTGTTGGCGTATGCTGTAGCTAGCAGAGGCCATGTTGAAAGCGCAAGGCAGTATTGAATTGAAACCAATTGTAGCAGGGGTTACAGCATGGTGATGCCAAAAACTGTGTTTGAAGAAGGAGAAAAGAAAGCAAACTGGCCGAAAAGGAAATAATTGAATTTTATGAGTTCTGTTGGTGACATACTTTCTCCCTGACTTAGATATTAGAGATGTAGTAGGCGAAAGAAGAGAAATCAAACTATGGTGATCATTTAAAGGAACATTCAGATATCAGTCAATACCACACTATTCCCCACCCGTTTTTGTAAAGTTCCATTCTAAAGTAACTTTGGATGATATACAGATTTTGTTTATCCTCTGACACCCTTTAACCAGCATTTGTACTACTTTGCTATGTTTCCAAAACAATCATTACAAATAAAACAAATGTTTACCTTTATCAGGCAATGTTCCATGCTGACAATATCACACGTAGTACATGTATATTGAAAATATTTGCATTCGTCTGAAGCATTATATTTCTGTTTAAGATATAGCTTAACGGTTTGCTACATAACACTTAATTAACACACATAACTATTTGCACATACATTCTAAACTAGTTATTATGAAATTGTTTAAATATGATTACTGAGGCTAAATTTAATATTTTGTGCCGGCCAAGGACATTTTTGTTTTGTTTTTGACAAATGACCATACCCATAACCTGACCTAGGCTTTTGGTGATTAGCACTGCGTGGCTTGGTCAATTTGTCCAGCCATAATGGTCAGTGATCTTAATTTGTTGATCAAGTGTGGAAACGGAATTGAATTTACGCTGCAAGTGTAACTTAATACTGAAGCGGACTTCCTTTTTGTCCATTAGCCTGGAATGGATCAAAATACTCGTGATATAATTTTGCATTAAAATACAGGAGCCAATTTGTGATGAACTGGGATGAACTTATTTTTTATCAACTTTTTGGTTGATTTGTGTTAGGTTACAACTAGAAAATATGTAAGTAGCGCCGCTTTTTATGTGAGTTCAGTGGATACGATATGTAAATTGCTTTCTTTGCATATTCATTAAATAAGAGCCAGAAGCATTCAGTCACGCGACACAGAAATAATAAAAACAATGCACTTGCGATTTATTCAAAGAAGAGCCTCTTTAGTAGATTCTAGATAATTCCAATACTTCAGAAGTATATATTTATTCAGTTAAGGTGGTACTACACCCCCTGATAAATTTTGTGACTAATTTTGCATTTTTCTCACAAAATAACTACACACTGGTAACAAAAGTTATGTATATTACAGGGGCAAGAAATCCAATTATTTCACTGAAATTTCAGTGATTCAAGACAAGTGGTTCATTATATATGTTAAGAAATGAGGTACATTCTAGCGGTACCTCTTTTCTTATCGTAAATAACGGACCACTTGTCTTGAGTCACTGAAATTCTTGTATAGTAACTGGATTCCTTACCCCTACAATATACATAACGTTTGTTACCAGTGTGTTATTATTTTTTGAGAAAAATGCAAAAATAGTCACAAATTTATCAAGGGACGTAGTACCACCTGAAAGTCACTTAATACGACAGTAGCCAAAGCATCCAATATGGCAACAGATGGTTGGTAAGACGAATAAGTTATTTATAAATTTATTCAAAGAAGAGTATCTAGAAATGCATCCCTGTTTATTCCAATACTTCAGACTAATTATATTTGTATAAGTGTTGTATTTGTTCAATTCGAAGGACAGTTTTACTAGTGAAGGCTATGTGAAAGAAAGTAAATACCGATCTCGACTAAAAATTATTACTGTCAACAAAGCTTTTGTGCAAACTTGGCCTGATATATGAAAGGCACAATTCGCCGTTAGGGGCATCATAGATACTTTGTGATGAAACATACTTTATTTACTTGATTTAAAACAAAATACCCTTTTGTAGTCTGTGTGGTGAACTATATGAGCTATGTATGTTGAGAGGGATGTGTTGGCTATTTGGGAACTACTACGGAACATTTTGTTATTCTGGACAACTAGGGTACGATCAAATATTATATAAGTCTCTATGAGTTAAACAATATCATTGCAACATTTTTTCATGCAGCGGGAACTCATAATCACATTATCTGCGAGTATCTGCGAGTATCTGTCATTTTGTCAACAGGTGTAGACACGGCAGACTTATGAAATACCCTGTATTGTTATAACCACATGGCAGTTGTTAACATAATTGTGCTTGTATAAGCGGTGTTGATTATTTGAACACCCAATGCGTTTATAAATTTATTAGCCAATCTCGCATTCCCAGACACTAACAATTTATATAGAGGAGAGAAATCACGCAGAAAATAATATTTTCTGGATATTACCATGGACTGTAGAACCTATTACCGAAAGCAGCGGCAACTAGATATTGTCGGGGATATTGTAAGGAATTCGAAATTTAATGGGGTGCACGAGGTGACTATTTGCCAGGCCTGGGGCCCAAGGCTGCTATTTAATGTTGTTTCAGCAGCGGAGGTAAGAAAAAAGTGTACTTAAACCCTATGCCGAAATAAGGTATGAAATTTGCATGATTGAGCAAATTAAGGGAAGGGCAGGGTATGAACGTTTGGACAGTATTTATTGTGGGACATTAGAGCACATCAGACATATCGAATTGCATTCTGAATACGAAGAATGGCCTTCTGATATCAAATAATTTTGATTTTTGAAATTCGCAATGCAATACTCATTTTATGGCAAATCATTAAAAATTGATATTTTTGATATTTAACAGTACTCGAAGTAAACTTTATAAAACTGATGATTTTTACCTAAAGTGTATGTAGGTGGGATGAAAAGCCGACGATCAATTGAAAATGTTGACCTTTCGTATTGAAGATATGGATTTTTTTTCCCAAAACACCAAACAAAAATAGGTCATTTTGGGAAAAAAATCCATATCTTCAATATGAAAGGTCAAAATTTTCAATTGATCGTCGGCTTTTCCTCCCAGCTACATACACGTTAAGACTATATCATTAAATTTATAAAATTTACTTCGAGAACTGTTATATCTCCAAAATGTGAAAAATATCAAATTTTAATAATTTGTCATAAAATTTGCATTATATCGTGAATTTCATAAAATGAAAATTATTTGATATCAGAAAGACATTCTTCGTATTCAGAATGCACTTCGATAGGTCTGATGTGCTCTCATGTCCCACAAAAAATGCTGTCGAAACGCTCAAAACGCTCATTCCAGTTCCCTTAATAACAATAAATTTCGCGGAGAAAAAAATTCTTTTTGACGCCGAATGCATTTTTTTACGCTTTAGACTGTGATTCTTGTACTATCGTGGCAACATTGCAAACATGCAATAATTTCAAGTCGTATTGTTTTTATGAGCTATGATAGATTTAAAGATACACGAGAATCAAGGATATTTATAGTTGCCTGATGTTATTTATTTCATGACGCATGAAGGATGCGATGGTATAATTGCTATTGCAGTATTTATACGGCACCATCAGCTCATTATACATTGTTGTAAAAAATCCTGAACGCTTTTGTGTAAACCGTTATGTGATACATGCCAATGCATACCAAATAAGTGTGCATTTTGTTTTCATAAATCCCAAGTACAGGGTGAAAAAAAAAAAAAGAACCCTCATTGCGCCCTATTTTTCTCCTATTTCAGAAAAATTTATCAAATATATTTTGATACGAAAATAAACCTTCAATCATTAGCTTTAATAAACCGAAAAACTATTTCAATTGGCTTAAATTTTTGAAGATGATGCTCTTTTTAAGAAATTTACCCGTGTTTCACTCTGTTTTCAAAGATGAAAAAGGGTACACGTGCCATGCATGAGTATCAAACATTCCTCAATGATAACTTTACAAAACAACTTTATTTAGGGAATGGCCTTTACCGATGGGCTTATGGCCTACGAATTTTATTATTTAATTTGTGGGTGTGGGATGCGATTTCCTTTGCTATACTTGCAATTACTTAATTTTTCTTGGTTAGTTATGCGTTTTTGTTTTGTTATTACTTTCTTACTTTGTTGTTTCTTGCTTTCTTTTTATTTACAACATAAGTCAAAGTGAGTTTACTGTGTTGCTCTGCCCTCAGTCATGCTGGGCAATTTGCTATTTTTGTGTTCTGAACAATGCCAAAACGAGATTATTATAAATGAACATGGTACGAATCAATAATTTATTATTTATTTATTTATTTGGCTTCATACACTGGTTACAATATCAAATAACAAAATTAGATAAAAGATGGATAAATATATTGCACAAAGTAAAAGTATAAAAGACATATATATATACATGTGAATAAAACGCACCACGGATCCAGCACATGTAGGAGAGATACCAGTGTAGAGGATTGGGATGAACAGGTGCATATCACCTCTAAGACCATCCCACCTCAAGATCAAAAATTTAATTAAGACACCCTACAAATAGCACAGCTGCATACGGAAACCCACGTACAAATGTCAGCTGGCCGAAAATTTAACTCAAAATGAGAATGCAAAAAATTAACCACATTGCTTTTAAAAACAGAAAAAGATGAAGAGGACCTAACACTAAGGGGAAGCTGATTCCAAATTGGCACAATGCGGTTAAAAAAACTGGACTTAAAAGCTTCCGTTTTGCAGAAGGGGATCCTAAGGCGCAAGGTGTCACATGTTGATCTTGTGTTGGGACGGTCTTGCCCAATCTCTGACTTGTAAAACTTGACATACTTGTAGACATCCAGATCGTAATTGTCAGACAAGGACTTGTAAAATAAACAAATATCAAGTTGCTCTCTACGAAGCGTGAGGGGTAACATACCCAGATGGCACAACCGCTCCCGATAATCCAGATCAGGATAGTGCATGATGAACTTGGTAGCTCGCCTTTGAACACTTTCGAGACACTGAATATTGTGTCTGGATGTGTTCATCATCTGTTTTTCGTGTTGTGGTCAAGGTTGTTTTATAGAGGATTTATAACGTGTCTTGAACCAATTCATGAAGATCTTATAAACCGTGTGCAACTACATATACTACTAATTAGCAATTTGAGATACAATTATTGGCCTGGTGACAAACACCTAAAGTTCGCACTTCAAAACAATAGCAATTAATAATATCTGAATAGAATTAGTATTTACGTATTAACGCAAATCAAACAAGTGACATCTATTTTTAAGTTTTAATTGAGCTTATACTTTAATTTAATTTAATCGACACAAATAAAATCACGAATTCATTGTGAAGAGTTACTTGTTAATGGGCTACATGTTTGACCTTTTTGTGGAATGACGTAGTAATAACTCAAGCCAAGTTTCAATTCTGGAAACCATCGCAGCAGTAGCACGGCCAATCCCAGTTAATCAATAATGTATCAGTAAAAAAGCTATGATTTAACACTTCTTGGTTTAATTTTCGTTCTATATGAGAAGAATAATTTGACATGTTTCTTTAACCTAATTTGAGCAACTTTGAAATTTGATCTCTGTGTTGATCTGTGTTGAATATTGCCAGCGGATCGGGAAGTTTTTTTAATGTGTATAGGACCATGAACGCAAGCCTTACTCTGGTCTACTACATAATGTAACATTATTTGTTTAAATGATAGCTGTTTAGTACCCTTTGACTTGGTTAAACATTGACAATATTCTTGGTACGCCATTTTCTTTCCCTAGGTAGTAATGATATTACTTAGACTCGCCCTATAATGTGTATTAATTTACAGATTTCTTTCAGTCACTGGGGTGACTACTAGTCTACTACCATAACTACGTAGTCGACTTCATTTGAACTCTACAACACTCTACGGAAATAATGAAGCACTAAAATTGACAAGCAATATTTTATCTGTTGTGAGCTGAAAATTAATCACTAAAATGTCTCCAAGAGACTATCAATCAAATAATGGAAGAACATCTTATCGATGCTGTCATTTCCGATGCGCTTACTTGTTGAAGTTCGTTGTCAGTAATTAATATTGCATTAGCGTGACATCTTATAGATGTAAATGATTAAAACTTTTTTTAAAGAGGTACTGGATGGGGTAATGGTGAACTTGGAATTTTATTTTACTACTTATAGGATTTGTGGTTATAATGCATGATGTGAAATATCATTAATATGTTTGATGTTTTTGTCACACCCGAAAGATGAATATCAATTGGTTTATGATAAACAGCAGTATAGTGTTATACACACGGAAATGATTTTGAACACAAGGCACAAGCATATTCATTTTTTAATGATTATTTCATTGAATATGATCTTGTATTCTTCCGCAACCGTGACTTTTCTCAAGATTGCACTTGTATTACAAAATCTTAAATTACATACGTACGTATATACAAGTTATTTTAATGATTTGACAACACAATTACTCTAAATCTGAATATCAAAACAATATTAATACAAAGTAGTATTTTCCAAAGAAAATATAATGTAAAATGGTCAAGAAATGATTAATTCTTTCTGTAATGATAAACATATTAATTATTTTGTCAATTTGTGTTTTTAGTATTTGAGCTTCCAATAATCGACATCAAATGTTCTCGGGACAGAATTAGGTCGGAGCGTGTTCTGTTCTTTTTTCCGAAGCTTGTTGGGGAAGTCTATTGGTTGTTTATCAAATATACGGTTGATAACAGTGAATCTGGCGAAGAGGCTCCTCGAAAATAACACACTTTACATTTACAATGAAAACGTACCAGTCGATGATAATCACTGACCAACATTCATGAGTACAGATAGTTAGTCCATTCCCTACAATGCATCGTTATTGGATTGAATCTACGTCATACTACTTCACTGCGCATGCTCAAATAAATTACATGTCCTTCAAGCACGCGCAGTGATATTTTGTAACATCGAATTGAGATGCATCTTGGGATATAAACAAATGGTCAATTCTTTATATAATGCTTTATTTTGTTACCGGAGGCTTTATGGGCAGTGTTTCCATTACGAATCAAGTGGCTAGTTTAACGACAAAATGCTGAGGGTTCGCATTTGATTTGTTTTGGTACTGATTCGTTTAAGATTTATGTCAACAACAAGATACAACCATTGCTAATGTCCTAGGGCTGTAGCAGTCGATACGTCTAATAAACTAGTCCGGTTGTCTGCCTCTTACTGGTTTGGACCGAGACAACTTCTTTAACTATGTTTCATGAATATTAAAAAATCATGCCAGATGTCGAAACACTGACATTTCATAAAGATTAAAGTTGCACTGAAGAAAGGACAAACAAAGATCTCACACAGTTCTTTAACCTCAATATGTATCTTCACTAATAGAATCTCCTTTGAAAGTATTGGGTACAAAAGTTTATGCTTCAGAATTAGAGGTCTCCTTTTAAAAGTATGATTGTTGAATGAAGGTTATCGAACTATGCCACTGAAAATGAGGCACTTGAAATTCAAAGACAAAATTAAAAAGATTAGTTGCGTTTCACGTCAGGACAAAGGGGCGGCGTGATTGGTTGCTGACCTGTGCAGTACGGCATTTCGGTCTGGTTGACATGACGTCATACGCAAACTAGTCTTTTTAATTCGGAATCAAATTATAGCTTGTAGAGAAGATACACATCACACATGACCAGTGATTTATCTTTGAATTACATAATTTACAACTTTACTTTGGAAAACAGCTTTTGCTTAACGTACCAAATTAATTTAAGATGTTAAATTTAACAACGTCTTATGTCAAAGTGAATTTTGAATTAATGGCAATTCTCCTTTCTTCTTTGTTCGTATTGCAGGTAATGGAAATTAATGCTGTAACGGTCAGATGCAGATCCGTAAGGTGGTTTCGTCGGTGTTTGCATAGTTTGAGGTAATAGCTGTTGCCAATCATCGGAGATGGCTTCTGGAACACTACCACCCGATGAACTTATTGAGAATATTGGGGTGGTATACAGTGGAGGTACTCCTCAACAACCAATATACAAAATTGCCCCGGGAGCTGAGATCAACTATACAGCTTGGCCACCGGATGATGATTTTGACTATGGCAACGAAACGGATCCATTAGATCAGCGACCGCTAAGTGCTACCGTCCCAATCGCAAGTGCAATGATTTTTCTGAGTATATTAACCACACTCGGTAACGCCTTGGTGATACATGCTATCAGAACAGAAAAACGATTACAAACAGTAGCTAATTATTTTATTTGTAGTCTCGCAGTTGCTGATTTACTAATTGGACTCTACGTCATGCCTTTGAGTATTGCTTACTTTGTCACCGGAGAATGGCACATGGGATTAATAGTCTGCCAGGCCTGGTTATCTGTAGACTACGTCTGCTCCACAGCTTCTATTTTCAATCTTTTTATTCTAAGTTTAGATAGATATTGGTCTATTCGATATCCACTTAAATACCTACGGACACGGACGGTAAAACGAGCTAGCATTATGATCACTCTAGTGTGGGTGGTCAGCTCGCTATGGGTAGTACCCGTTACCTTATGGCATGTGTTTGCTCGGCATGGACGCCGAGAAGTAGAGCCAAATCACTGTGATACCGAATTTGCTAAACAGTCTATCTTCAAAGTTGTCACTGGCATTGCTAATTTCTATGTTCCCATGGGAATCATGGTAGGAATATATTGCAAGATATTTCATGAGATACGAAAGCGTTCGGCACTTGATCTTGGAAGACGAGACATGGACAGAAAGTCAAGTTGCAAAACGCAAACGGAAACAATTATAGATTCCCCGCGTGATTTAAAAAATCGCGCAAATGAAGAACAACACTGGGCTAATGAGGATTTAGATTCTACTAGTAGTAGTAAGGAGACGTCGGAAAATGATGGTGACAAAACTCCTGGTAAAAGAACTAAAGGTAAACAAGCCCCAATTAATTTACAGCTGAAAAATATATCCCACCTGACGTTTCTAACGATGGGACTTCATCCAGGTATGTTGGATGGTAAAGGGTCTCCAATTAAGGAGCCGCCTCGTAGAGGTAGTAGAAGAAGTGCCAAGCTAGATCATTCTAATTGTTCATGTAGTCGACTTACGGCGAGACCAAAAGAAACTAAATTGGTTACGAATCAAGAAACAGAATTTCACGGTGAGAAAAACCGCCCTAAACATCTATTAACTGTTGATTATACGCCTAAAGACGAATGGAATGAGCAGCTAAAAGAAGAGCTCAGACCTCTTCGAGAACAAGACGAAGAGTTAGAAAGCAAAGGATCAAACGGTTGCAATAAGTCCATTTTACGCCGGTCGAATACTGCTGAACAAATTTTCAATGGTGCCCCTAAAATTGTGCGACGCATTTCCTTTTCAAATCTAGATGAGGCCAAATTGAAAGACTGCAAAGTAACTTACGACGATGCCTATGTACCCAGCCGAAAATTGGTACCCGATCATGAGACAATCCGGATACACGAACCACGCTGTAGAGAGAGGAATAACCGCGGTGTACGAAACGGAACCGTTTGTCGGCTACTTAGCAATGACACGGCTACGTCAGGTTCTGGTGGTACCGAAAGCGAGGACGAAGGCGGTAGTCCCAGGAGTGGTCGTGGTCATGGTCATGTCCGTCTCTCTCCTCATGGGACAGCAGCGAACAAGTTCTCGCTTAATCGCTTCCGTACAAGCATAAAACGGCAAGGTCATGGCCGGGCAAGTGAGACGCTTAAACGTATTCGTAAAATGTCCATAACAAAGGAAAAGAAAGCTGCGAAGCAATTAGGAATCATCGTCGGCTGCTTTGTTTCTTGCTGGCTACCTTATTTCATTGTCTTCTTGATCGTTGCCTTCTGCGAGAAATGTGTTCATCCTGAAGTTTACAATGCCCTTATATGGTTGGGCTATATTAATTCAACGCTCAACCCTTTCATTTATCCCATGTGTAATACTAACTTCAGAAAAGCATTCAAAAGAATTCTTCACATAGGCAATGTATCAACGCGGCAAAGGCGATGATATCTAGAAAATCTAACAAAATGTGTGCTTATATGATTATAAAAACGGTAAAACAGTAGTGTGTAACTAATGTACAAGTTCTATCAGGTCATTACATTGTATGTATATAGGACCTGAATGCGGGTCCGTGATTGTCCAAGTGCCAAGCTGGCCGAAGCATGCTTTCCTTTATCTAGAAAAAAATATTTTAGTTAACCAAAGGAGAGAACATTACTTCATTTATACAGCTTTCTATTTTTGTATCACAGCATAGTGCATTTGACTGTGCAAAATATAATGTATATACTTGAAATTGTGTCTCCCTATATAAGAATGTATATAAAATTGTTCATAATTATAATATGAACGATCATAATATAAAAACCTCACAAAAAGTAACGTAGCCGTTATAAATACACATATAGCTTCAGAACTATTAATCGTATTCACAGTATTATAACATAGAAAGTAGGATGACTTATTTACTCGCATTCGTTCAATGTCGTTCAAAATTGACAACACAGTGGTATTTTTGTGATCCATGATTATTACGAAAGCATTGTAGTATTTTAAATCAGCCATATCTTTGTTCTGAATTAAAATCAGTACAAATAGCTGCAACTTTTGAATTCGGGTTTTTATCTTTAAAAACACGACTGTGTTGATAGTATTGAACGATATTGGCCGTATGGGTATCAACATTCGCGTAAATAAACCACCTTCCTTCTATGCTACAATATTGTGAAACAGATTAATAGTTCTGAAGCTATAGGCGTATTTATAACAGCTGCGTTACTTTTTGTGCAATCTTTAGATAAATAAATAATACGTAGAGTATCGTCCATCGTCCATTTCATATATATTAGCTGCTGTGTAGAATTAAAAATAAATGAAATGTAGTAGCTGTAAGTATATACAAGTGATAACGTAAGTGACTTCCACCCGTCATGTGTTCCATATGACATTACGTCATACTCCCAATAAAGTGCAAAATAAGTGCTGTTAATGTTCAAAAAGCTGTACAAAAACACGAGCTTGTAGGTTAAATGAGACACGATCAATATCATTATTGGTTTTTTGGGTACAATTTATGATATCTGAAACAGTTTGAATTGGTTCAAAGTTTGTTGAGGACCCATGTGGATATACTTATATTTAGTTGTCCTAGTTTATTTTATCTAAGTTAATTACTTCTCAATTCAAGCAAATAATTAAAGACAAGAATACACCGTTTTCTGTTATTTGTATCTTATTATGTATCATATGTTGTGATATGATATCTCCCTATTATAGCTTGACGTAAAACGAACAAAAGTATAACAAAAATAGAACAAGTGGAACTCTATTTATACAGTGTGTATCGCTAAACAACGTTAATGTTACAATCCAAAGAGAAAATGTGACCTGCTCTGACGAAATGAGCGTAAAGTAGCAAGTTGGGAGTTTTCCGAAGTTTGTTATGGATGACCCCGTTTACAATTCCGGGTCATCGATGCTAGCGTAAACGCAACTTTTAGGTCTGAACACAAGTCTGCGTGAAAGACACGGTCAAGCGTTGGGTATGGCTTGTGCAAGAGATTGATATTTATATTGCGAAGACCACACGAAGACCAAATCAAATGTGTCGCAGGCGACAAACATTTGCATTTTTCTTTCTTTTACTGTCACATTGTGAAGTACTAAATTGTGGAAGTGTTAGTTCAATACCTTTAGAAAATCTCTGTGATGACTTATGTTGATTTTGGCTAAATATGTTGTATTTTCATTCAAAAAGGTACGTGATTCCGCTTGATTCATTGTGCACTAATTCGACCTCCTAGCTTACTGAATAAATACTGCGGTTTTCGATATTTACCGATCTTGATTTGAAAAGGTCTATTGTTGAAGTAACCTGTATATCCGGTGCCTAGTGCTTTGTGAATGGGGACATAATAATGATGTACTCTGTATTCAATTCTGGCCCCATTCACAAAGGACACCCAACAAACACAAAAATGCTCTTAACGACATTTAAATGTCGGGTTATATAAATATCATGAATACATTTCGCAATCTTTAGCGCAACCCTGTTTGAATATCAGCAATCACAAAAAAATAACATTCTCTCAGAATGTTTTGCATCACGTTTTCGCAAACGTTTTATGAACGTTATCAAAACGTTTTATACCGTTTATATAACACCAAATTTTAAACCTTCTTCCTAAAACGTTGTGCATTTAAAACCTTTTTCCTAAAACGTTGTGCATTGCTGGGACATACCAATGCCAACGTTCGAACATCTCGAAACTTGCGACTTCACTCTCATATGTATGTAATATTATTACATTACACCAATGCAAGCAAGGGCAATGCCAGTTTTCCGTTCATTGCCTAGACTTCGTTCTTAAGAAATGCAGCTGTTCTTTTTTTTCATATCTTAAACTATTCTGAGGTACAATGGCCATCAGAACATTATCGTGTTGACATATTCCAACCCTGTATATCCCACTGCCCCCTGCAGGGTTGCGGTGTCGTTGGCCTCATTTTCCATATCTTTTAGACATGGTTTCAGACGGACAACGTGACGAGAAATCGATGTATGAGCTTCAGGCCTCGTGATCTCCGCTTGCAAATTTGACATTTGTGTCTGTCCCTTATCTAAGGGTGAGTGATTTTAGAGCTAAGAACAAATTTGATACCTGTCTGTTTCAATTGTCTTTGAACTACTTTTTATTTGCCAGTGCTTTGGAACAAAAACGGGTACATCGTCAAACAGTCGTTTATAATAGCCCTGTACGCAGCCGTAGAATATAAGCGCCATCTATTGTACTATATCTATGTCTGCATTTTTGACTCTATCGAATACTACATCACTCGTTACTCATTTACATAAAATCTAAGAGGCCTCTACGTGAAATTGGCTTTTTGCGCCAGCTTGGCTTAGACCAGGGATGGTGGTATGCGAGCCGTAACCCTCTCCTATCAAGGGTCATTGTCGAATTCCTATGGGAAGATCATTTAAAACGAACAAACAACATGTGATAGGTTTGAATGGTTGTTGTATCGAACTAGTGACCTGTCCCTCTGACACTTAGAACTTGGAATCAATATGACATGTCTGCCATTTCAATTGTTTAACCGTTCCGGTTGAGTTTATTCGATAGGGTTTATAGAAGTCAATAAATGAACAAAAACACACATACACATCACCCACCACTTACCATCACTTACCTGTACTGCTACCATTATTACTACAGTCTATATATCTACCTCGAGTCACCGGCACTAGCTTTGAAGTTCTGCGTGTGCTGCGTGTGGTACTTTTACGCGCGCGATCAACGCGTCACACACAAGGAACCACGCTAAGCCAACGCAGCACACGCTGAACTTCAAAACTAGTACCGGTAAGTAGATATACAGACTATATGAATAAAAGTTGTTGTATATTATCTTATAATAATGCTATGAATCTGTAATCCATGTGCTTTAAACTAATGCCCATGGGAAGGACAACGAAATCGGCGCCATTGCCCAGTTGAACCCTTGTTGCCTGTGGCTTAATTTCAAATATGCACATCAAGTATCCCTTGATCATGGTTGTGCATATATCAATACGACTTTTTTATCATTTTGATCACCATTCTCATGCTCCAAACGTTCAATGACCTTTCAATGGTTTTATGTTTAACCCTAGAACTACTGAGCCATATTTTGTAACACGGAGTATGAAGGGGGGCAGGGAGTTGTTGCAACCGCTCCTTCCCCCTTTTCAATAATTATAAACGTCATGATAATTGGTACCAATGTATAGCTATATTTGGGTCTCCTCTATCCTAGTGATACCAAAATAAGTACAAAAATTCCCCACATAATATCGCTATGATATGACGTCATAATGTGAGGGCGCCCATGCAAATTTGGGAAATTCTGGCTAGATGTACAAAAGTATAGGCAAAAATGATTTCGGCTAAAAATTCTACAAAAATGTGATTTTCACCGCATTTTCTCCTCAATATATAAAACTTACAAGTGAAAAGCTAGTAGCTCTTGGAATCATTTTAAAAGATCGAAATGAAAATCATTGATTTTACTGTATAAACCAATAGTGGACCTCACCCCCGGTCATCTTTGACGGCCAGTGATACCCTCGGGTAAGGTGCTGGGTACAAATGAGCGCAATGATTGATCTACGATTAGCCTAGGTCATTTGGGTGTAAACGCGTACGTTTTTTATGACGGATAAAAAAAATCTTGGGGGGGGGGCCCTTCATAGTTCTAGGGTTAAAGATATACAATGATATAACAGATGACAAGATTTTAATGCATTTAATCCAATAATAATACTGTATTATGTATTATGTATTATGTGCATTATTCATCCGACGATCAGACTTGTGACTTACACTGTTATTTTTAAAAATAATATTTTTCTCGACGTATGACACTTTCCTGATAGAACACAGACCCAAGACACCAATAGTGTGGTATGGATTCACGGATTGTGACCGTGGTCAAACATTTTGACCGTAATCTATGATCACGTGTACAAGACCAATAAAATAGACCAAAAATGAAATGGAATGTACATGACTGGTGAATTAGTTTTGTTATTTACCTCAGCTCACACAAGTATGCTTTTGGTTTGACCAACACAACATGTTTTGGACTCTTGCCAAAGCAGTGAAATTCTTTCATGTATTACCTCTGACTAGTGCCAATGACCATATTAGACTCATGTCACGTAATGAATGACTACGTATTAGACGAGCTGTTTGGTAATCTCGGGAGGTGTAGACGCGATATGCAGGCAAAATATTAATTCAGGGTTGAAATTTATGAAAAATAGTCAAAAGCTTACAATTTTCGTATGAAGATATAGCTTCTATTAACAAAACCAACGATCCCTTTGTTGGTGGTGCTGTTTGAAAATCCAATCCCAGCATTAACTACATTTTACAGGGTCTTGTGGACCACTTACTCTTAATTATATAAAGTGTTCATTAAGGTTCGCAACTATTTTAAACTGTTGCGATTTGGTAGTTCACAACATCTTGCGAATGGTAGTGAGCTTTGGCAAAAATTGCATTGATCATTTCATAGCGAGTGTGTAGAAGAATTCAGATATCACAGATATACTTTTGTAGGTCCTGTGGTTCTTGAGTTATGTTGTAAAGAGGGCTGAAACATAGCTCTTTTATCAAACGTACTTAACAACAATCAAGTTTTCAAAGTGTATAATTTGTAGAATGAACTTTTGCAAGTGTTATTTATCAATAATTATATTGATTTAGATAATGAAAATCGCTGCTTTTTGGCTGCTTCGACCAACAATACCTATTCTACCCTTAACGTCTCTAATTCATTTCTCCTGACTCGTTGACAGACTTCAAATACTGCGACCATGACGGACTGACCGTATCAAATCAAAGAGCGATGACTTGCCAAAAGAAATAAATAAGGTATAGAATATTTTTATTTCTGTTCTGCTCGTAACCATGGTAATAGTGACCATTCAGCTAAATGACATTATCTGACTTAATTGAAGACAAATGTGAAATCCTATGAATGAAACTGTTAAAGTGTGCAATATAGACAATCATAATTTTCGACTGAATATGAGACCTACCAATGACCTTGGAATGGAATGACATGAAGTCGTACTATTGACAGAGCTTTTGCTATTTCCCCATCCTTACGAATTAATTACAATTATTTGTTCAACATTTTTTTGGCATCTCAGTTTGAGCGCAAACGTGCTTAAAAGCGTGTCATTTTTTCTAAATGATAAAACCTCCCCAAGTGTTAATGACATAATTATGTATAGTTATACTTTAATTCCGAAATCTGAAACCTATTTATATATCAAGGTGTAGGAGGTCCTATCTGCATAATGCAAACCCTCGATACATGTTACCAATCCTGTTTACAATAAAATATAGGCGGACAGGCTAACCATCCTCTTCAATATTTAAGAGGGCTTAATACACATAATGAGCGAGTTGTTTTAAGAAGTATCAAAACGTATTCTGGAAACCGGAGTACATGTGTATAATTAAAATCTCATTTTAAAACACAAAAATTAAATTTCCTTAATGTCGTTGCTGTTATTTGATCAAACTAGATTATTCACGATCAGTCAGCACTTGACTTTTATCCGAAACTAAATACACGAGGTTAAGACTCTTGGATTTCAATTTAAAGTTAGACCAAATTAGTAGAGAAAATATAAATTTGTGGTGTGATTGTTTGCGCGGTTATCAAAATTCATACACTGATCTTTATGTCTTTTTACAGCTTGCAAATACTCTAAATAAAAACTAGTAAAAATGGCTTAATGTTGAATAAAAATTGAGTCACATGGAACTCAATATTGATTATTAAATGGATCCAAGTGTGAACTTGTCAAAACATAATAATGATAAAATTGATGCTTTACTGAATATTGATTGGTGAGTTTAAAATATTGGACTCGACTCGTCTCGTCCAATATTTTAAAACTCATAGTCGACCAATAAATATGGGCTCAACTGATCAATTTTATATCAAAATTTGAGTACAGTTTAATCAACATTGAGTTTTATTCATTTATTCCCATTTTATTCAACATTGAGTAATTCTGTATTTGCAGGGATGTGACCCAAATTTCTTTTAACTTGGTAATTTCATTCGCATCTCATATTTCTGTTTGTAATATCGAATTTTATTCACAACAACTATTTTTGTCCTGTAGCGATCAGTACAGTATCAGTAGAACCTATATTGAGAACAATTATCTCACAAAAAAAATCTATTATTTCATTTCTTTTAAAACATTACGGTATCTCCGGAAGAAGAAGCGGTGGATAATACCAGCAGATAACATTGTCTTGCTGAGCGTAAAATTACATTACATTCACTAACTAAATAAATGCTTTCAATTACAAACAATGCTTATTTTCACAAACCTAACACGAAAATATCAAGTGGGTTAAGTACACAAATTATATGTATCAAGTTTATCAAGTGCATAAAAGTGGATTAAACTTGCTTGGGATTTTTCCATGGTACCCATTCAATACTATTAGCAGTACAGCTGCTAAGCTCCCAAACTGGGAGCCATTAAAATTCACTTTCTGTTATATCTGTTATGTTGTATATTTTTTAACAAAATATGCATTTCTGTTGTCTTCCGCATGGAATACAACGAACACCATTCGAATCTAGTACATAGGCTATAGATCAAAATCTTCCGCTCTTATGCAGTGGGCCTCTGTGGCTCAATTGGCTAGAGCGTCGTGCTAGAAATACGAAGGTCGCTGGTTCGAATCCGACCAGATGCGTTGTTTTTAGAGGGGTTTTTCCAAAGTTTATGTGCGCTGGGGAAAGATTAAAATTTGTTCAAACTATTCTTTTTCTGACTAGACAAAGCTAGACAAACAGTTTGGTTCAAGTTTTATACAAATCTGAGCGACTTTAGTTTTCGACCCTTTTTATTACATAACCACAGGTGGTACCCAAACAAAAGTTGTCTGATCCTTATGATCTGAGGCCGTATAACTGTGGAGTAATGGGGTGGGGGCAATTGGAAGATCATAAACTCAACAAAATGCGTGATATTCGCCATTTTTGACCAAATTAGAAACCGTTTTATACAAAACAGATAATTGAGATTTTACTCTAGTCTATACATGTACGTCATGTACGTGTAAACTTGCCTAAACACAAAATTTTAATATACATCTTTCTAATATAACTTTTATCTTACCATTACCATATAACCTTGACGTGGACGACGGACACATTTAACAGTGAAATAGCTTCAGACTTTGCACATGGGATTTTGACTGACTAAGGTTCTTTTTAATTGATAGTTGAGATATATAGTATAGATATTATCATGGTAATAGAACCCCAAGTAATTTCAGAGAGTCACATCGAATTGAGTTATTATTTTATCAATTTTCAGCCATTTCGTAACACATCAATTGTCCTTTGGCAATCAGATTAGTTAATAACGCTTCTCCTGTGAGGATTAAGTTGAATTTATACTCCATCGTTGAGCGACAAGCGATATGTATTGACCAATGAGATGGCTCACTCTTTCCAATGCAGCAAAAGGCGCTCTACCTCATTGGCTAAAAATCAATTGCTATCGCTCTGCGACGGAGTATAAATTCAGCTTTATATTGCCAGTTATATTGTCGATGAGCATCTTACTAGATCTTCCATTCCATGTAAAACCGCAGTACCTGTTAATAAATAACATAGTTGATATTGCCTTTTGTCTAAGTTTGGTCCTATTAGAGAAAAATACTGTATCTGCCTGTAATTTAGTAAAACAGATACTACTTTTTACTTGAGGGTCCGATTTATAATTGCTTTATTTAACATGACCAAGGTCGGTCAATGACCCTTTTCGACCAGGATTATTTGACGACATGCACAAATTGATGTGCGATTTGTCTTCTTGTTCTTCCTTTCTTGACGGAGACTAGCCGACGGGTTTTTTTTCGTATTTGAATTACGTTCTGACGAGAAAAGTAATTTTCTGACAATATTAGTGACACATTTTAATTAAGAGACGAGCTTGATTTAATGACACAGTTTTCTATTTGAATTAGTTTACACTCTTACTAGTTATTAATTCTGTATTACATAAAAAATACTGAACGTTAGGGGCACAGCTAGTTCCATACACTTTTCACCCATAGAATGACCTTGAATGTGTTGGACATAACAACTCATACTCGACAATCTGATGAGCTATGTGAATTATACACGCTTAGTTACACAAGTTATGTAATAATCGGATTAACTACCATAGCAATAGGCTCAAACAATTTTTGAATATACCGCGCTGCACTAGTACGTTCACGCAATACCTCTGCATTGAACCATATCATGCTGATCACTTGCACCTGTAAGATTATTATCTTTGAAAAGACCGGCATTGTATTCAATCTTTGATTGCAGACATACACAGGTGATGATTGCAACCTGCTTGTAGTGCTGCGCGATATATTCACAATTGTTTGAACCTATTGCTATGGTAGTTAATCCGGTTTATTACGTAACTTTGCCAGCATATTGACGGGCTTATTGAAGTATGCCGTTGCAAATACTCTATAGTTTCAGACATATATACGAGCGTATATAGCATGTAGAGTGTCGGTAAGAAATATTGTTCACTAAATCACGCTTCCATGACATCAATTCTACAATAACATCCAACAAGCATGCCCAGTAATTCTTCGCATTGTTTTAAAAATAACATTTAATATTCTCAAATCTACTTACCTATCATATGGATCCTAATATCGCGAGTGAAGCGGTACCATTAATTTGATTATTGAAATAGAACACCAACGTTAATTGAAATAGATTTTGTTCGACATTTTAGCCTAGATAACATTATAGAAAAGCCAATATCCTAACCAAAAATAAACAGAATGTTATTTGGAACTGTAAACTGAAACCATATCTACAGGCTTTGAGCACCGGGATCTTGTCTCAGTGTTTTACTTTGACGTTTACGTGTAAAGTATGCTAGATTTGGTGTTTGATATGCGGCTGTTTTGTTTAGAGTCGTGACAAAATCGAAATGCTTTAAGGAGTGTATTTTACAAAAGGCATTATTATTTCGGTATTGTGATATACCCTTAAATAAGCGTGTCTAGTATGGGATCTAACATAATTCAATTGTATAGGCCCTACACTGTTCGAGGGGCGACATTTAAACATGTAATTACTCTAATACGTGTACATGACATTGGGGTTTGGAGTCCCCTGGTTTTAGGACATATTACCAAACTCAGTCATTGAAGGCCATCTATTTTAATTTCGTTCTTGTTCATACTGTTCTCCTCATTTTTTTCCGACTTCAACGAATCGATGCTTCAAACAACCATGCTGCCATAGACACGTATTGCATTATGTTTATCACGATAAAGAATATTCCTTGACCATGACCACACTCATTCCCGTTGCCAGGATTTATTATTTATTTACTTATTATCCGTTTATTTTATTTCCTTTCTTGAGGAGAGATTGGAAAATGTGGACCTTTTTGGAAACCTTTGCAGGTGTAACTGCATGACTGTATGTTATTGTCTCGATCAAATTGTAATATTTTTGACAAATTTCAGCACATTGTCTCGGATACGCAGTTTCACGAACTATCTTGCTATGACCTGACCATTTTTACTTACTAATTGGTAACTACCGACCACAAATAGTGCCTTCACTCTTTCAACATCGACACTGAATCATTGCTTTGACCACCAACCAATACTATGTTATTTGTACGTGACAATTTCACACACTTTCTTTAATAAATGTACACCTTATGACGGGACATATGACACACGGACTATAACAAATGTGACACGTTGATCCCTGAGACACTCAATAATGAAAGACAGAGATAAAAAGACAAGTTCGTGTCTGACGTCAGGGCAAATGCGCGCCGTGATTGGTTGCCGACTTGCGCAGTACGGCATTTTCTGTCTAGTTGTCAGAATTTCAGACGCGATTTAGTCTTTTTATCTCTGTCTTTAATTATAAAATAATCAACAACCTTGCAATAATGGGTTCTTTTGCAATACATATTGTCCTGGATTTTCAAAACGAACAAAGACTGGCCGATGACTTATATTTTGATGCCCTTAGGAATATTTTCATGAGCGAAATGGTATTCTTTCAAGGAAGGTAGTAGGTTTGCGTGTTTATTGAATGGATTGAATTCTATTTTTCTTACTTCTTTATGTTAGCTGAATCTAGAGTAACGACCGAGAAATCGGTATTGCAGGCATTATAGTATGTGCACTGACACAATTTCACATCATAATGATAGAATGAATCGTAAGAAAAATAAAAAAAACCAATACAATGACAATATGTGATGCGATCAAGCAAAATCAGTTGGAACTCGGAAATGTTAAATTTTCTTACAGGAGAACAGTTTCTGGCCTACTGTATTGTTTGAGAGTTGGCTCCTATGGACTCAGATGCAACTTTTAACACAGTTTAAAACGGTCTCTTTTGTTACATAATGAACCATTGTGACCGAACGCAATGACTAGTGACGCTATAATTTGGTCCATATGTGTAAAACAAATAAGGCTACTCATATCTTTTTACTTTATTTTAAAAAGTATTTAAGGGGAACTTACAAGTTGTGGACCCTATACCTGGTGGACGCGTGAACAATGCTGCCCAAATAAGACATACGATAGTAATAAATCACGCCAAAGTGCGTGATCAAAACAGGTGTGCTAGACAGAAAAATGTTAATGTTAATCTGAAGTATTAAGTGTAATCTATTTTACGTAAGGCCTAATATTATATGACACAGATCGTACATAACCTAATCGTGTGTGTCATATCTTTTTATTATTAGTTTTTCGCAACACAAAATGTTCGTTATTACCAGAAGTATTTGGACATCTAGAAGTGGCGTCAAAATCATCACAGATTTCACTGTACTTAACACATTTGTACTTAACACACTCAAAAGGTATTGAAAGAATCAAGTTTTGAACTGATGATTCCTTAGTGTTGCTTCTACCCTATATTCAATGAAGATAAATCAAATGCAACGTAGTAAAATACTTCAGTGAATTTTTAACACCATGAAAAAATGACAAAATGTCACCTCAATCGTTACTAAATTATAATCAGGAGGTTTATAGAAAGGGCAATTTTGCAGTCACACCCTTTACGGCTAGAAGTCACACAGTAGCTGAATGGGTTCCCAGTAGTTTCATGCAAGGTGTCCAAATACTTTTGGTGATAAGTGTACTTTGCCTATAGATAGTTTAATAGATAATGCATGAAAATGAAGGATGCATTTTGTTTTATTTTATCAAACATTATGGTAAAAGATAATGTAAATCATGTTTCAACATTATAGATTAAGCTTTTACACATTTGCTTTCGCCAAACGTTTGACAAGCATAAAGCGAAGTCAAAGATATGGTTTAAGGAGGTTTTCTTGATCATAAATATTTGACATCGACAAATTTTGACCACGGTTGGAAAAAGGACGCGTATTTTATAAGACTAAAAAATTCATACGAAAAAGATGTGTCAAGCGTGTCCCTACCAGCTCTTGTTTTTGCCTGCGAAACAATACCAATCTATTGCGATTTAAGTTTAGCATCGTTTGAACGATTGAATTACCATCACTGTTCATTTTGCTATTTTAGGGTGTACACATAACAAAAACAGTAACAAAGTCCATTTCTAAATTTGAGCATCAAATGCATCCAAAACATTGAAAACCGTGTTTTGTTTCATACTTAAGCCATCAACTGTGATTTGATGTGCAATAAAACCAATTATTATTCGATGTTATCCTAGCTGCGGGATTTGGGTTATTGGTCCTTAATATTATCATTGCCCTCGTTTATGGTAGGTTACTAATAGTTTTAACGATAATATTTTTGGTGTTTATTGCTTTGCGACGGAATTTTTTGGGACATAAGAGTCATCAGACCTATCAATTGCATATACTGAATACGGCATGTACTTTAGATATCAAATAATTTTAATTTTTTTCTAAAAAACAATATATATAAATTTGCATTATAAAAATTTGATAATTTTCAAATTTTTCATATATATGCAGTCCTCGAAGTAAATTATATAAATTAATTTGATTATCTTAAAATTATTAGCAGGGAGGAAAAGCCGACGGTCAATTGAAATTTTTGACCTTTCATATTGAAGATATGGATTTTTTTCCCAAAAAGACCTAATTTTTTTTGGTGTTTTGGGGAAAAAAGTCCATATCTTCAATACAAAAGGTCAACATTTTCAATTGATCGTCGGCTTTTCATCCCACCTACATACACTTTAAGTATAAATCATCAGATTTATAAAGTTTACTTCAAGTACTGTTAAATATCAAAAATGTCAATTTTAATGATTTGCCATAAAATGTGCCCTATTAAATAGCAATTCCGTATGTGACGTGATGTCCCAAATCAATGTCAAACGTTCGTACCCCTTCTTAACCTAGTAAAATGCAATTGTATAGCACTAAATGTAAAATACAAATTTAAAATTATGTCAATTAAGATAGCTTACTGTTTAAACCACATAAAATGTAGAATATATTTTGATACGTGCTACCTACTTTATTATTCTATGTTCAGTATCTTTTTTTCTGTTTCTGCGACTGATGCAGCGGTAATTATGTTTCATCATTGTTGTACCGCGAAGATGCAAACATTTAAGGAAGAGGATTTCGTGATCCTAGCATCCTCTTTTTATGACATATTTCAGTAGATATCCACGAAAAAAGCTTATTACCAAAATTTTAGTTGATTCCGATTTTGCGTTTGCCAGTTATGCATGATTATGTGTATTACACTGCTCCATAGGCCACTGTTGTAACTTCGTTCTGGTATACCAGAGCGAAAATCAAAAGTTGACGATATTTTTGCTAAACGAATTAATTAATCTGCAAGAAATTTTTTCTACATTAACATTCTGTAGCCAGAGGTTTCCCGTAGTATAAAAATCTCAACTTTTTTAAAAGAAAAGTGTGGGGGGGGACCAGGCTGTGGATCACGAAATGCCCTTTGAAGAGAGAACATCACACCTTGGGGGTCGAGCTAGAGCACTAAAAGTTCGCGTACCACTGATCGATGGTGGTACAACATGATAGTTCAATAACAGATTCCACGTCTTCAAATTATAATGTGCTTACTGACCTGGAAAGTAATGTTACTGATTTAAAGATGCTAGATAATAATTTAAGTACTTGTCTCTTCCCTCATATCATTGCTCTCGTTTATGGTAGGTTACTAATAGTTTTAACGATAATGTTTTTGGTGTTATATACTTTGCGAAGGAAGTTGGTTTTGATACATTTCCGTCGGTTACAAAACAAGCTTATACTAAAGGCATGTACATTAGACCATCACGGTTCTTTTATGTGATTTTTTTCTAACAAAACATATATATAATTTGCATTTAGACTTGGACAATACCACCAGCTTTCACACTGGTATGAAATAAGCCCTTTGTCACATTGATTTTTTCTTATTGCAAATTATTCATCTTTTATGCTTTTTTTTTGCTAATATTTTGAATTTCATTTTGCTCAATACAATTCTACAGCCTTCTTAATAAAAAATAATTATGATGAAAAGCGCCATCTTTTACAATTAGAAAATACCGTTTGACGTGATGCTTACATCAAACAACCATGTCATGGGCGTAGTCTTTCCACAAAGATGTTTTGAAAAGCACATTTTTTGTTAGTGGCGTAGCGAAAGAGTAAACCGAGACCCGTCCCCCTCACAGTACAGACTTTGCGACCCGCCGGTACCTTTCGCCACATTGCCACTAAATCTAAAATTTATGTGATGTTTAAACAATTGAGTTTACAAGTTTCACGTCACTTAAGTATTTTAAATGGTTCTTCCATTTCGCACGCTCGTCATGGACTTGATTGCCTTCTGTTCAGCTGTTTAGGAAATGCAACCAGACGTCCTAAATTTTAAATGCATTAAACCTTGTAATGAACAGACCTGTCGTGAATTAACAATGTTCCTTCATATTCTGTTATGTCAGATCTTGTTTGGCTTTAAGCTTACTTTCAGATATTATAAAGTATTGTGTTAACACGTATTTTAACTTAAAAGTCGGACATCATTATGTGGGTAAAAATTCAACATAATTATAATCATAAAAAGCTATCTTGATGCCAAGTTTCACAGAGTTTAATATTATATTTTTTTTTGTTAATCATTACATTGGGGCTATTCCAGTTGAGATCCACACAGCCCCTGTGGAAGATTTTGGAAATACATTCCGCAGAGGGAGTATGTTTTCAAATGTAACTGGTCAGAATTAATCATTTTGAAATCCATACTCCCTCTGTATTATGGCTTTACCTATATCTTCCACAACTGGAGTAAGTATTTCAAATGCAAGTTACCTAACTGTCTATTTTATTCACAATTCATACTCCCACTGTGGAAGACTTTAGCTAAATCTTCCACAGGTGGAGTGGGGATTTTAAATGGAATACCACATTTTAGTAGCGTCCTGCCTTTAAGTTTGTAATTAGTTGTTTGAACAACTTGGATCGAAGTACGTCGTCTTGCTTGTCAAGAAGAAGAATGTCTAATATATTTTATACGTAGTTTGACCTTGTATTTTTACCATTTGTGTTTATAATTTGTGTGCTTATCATTTACTCTTACTTATGGTTATGTTATTAATTTTCTGAATATGCATTACTGTTTAGAAGTAAACAACAACGAGAGAATACGATTATACTGTTTATGATTATAACACTATGAAACATATTATGTTGAAATATAATTCTTGTTGATTATTTGATGATCGTGTTCATAATTATTGCCATGAACATTGTATTAAACTGTGAATTATGTGATGTGTTTCTTTTGAAAAGCGAACCAAAATAAAAGCATTGTTTTAAATAAAACTGTATAGTTTGTCATTATTTTATACTATACTTGGTCTTGTGTTTTGTAATTCATAACATCAAACTTCTCAGTTTAATTATTGTGGAGTTATGGTTTTAATATAATTGAGTTGTTTTGATTCCAATTGACTTTTCGCAACTGCATTTTTACCCAGCTCACAAAAATAGCAACTGATTCCTTTACATTACATTACATTACATTACATTACATTACATTACATTACATTACATTACATTACATTGCATTGCATTGCTTTTACATTGCATTGCATTGCATTGCACATTGCATTGCATTGCATTGCATTGCATTGCATTGCATTGCATTGCATTGCATTGCATTGCATTGCATTGCATTGCATTGCATTGCATTGCATTGCATTACACGCCAGTGATTTGCCAGTGATTGTACAGTTGTGCGAGGACAAGATGTAGATTCAGCTATCAACTAGTACTGGGTGTGTGTGTGGTGGGGTGTGCGTGTAACAGTAGTGAAATACAGTAAGCCAAAAAATCAAGGTACCAGTTATGTTCACCTCCTGTATATCCTAAACAAAGACATTGGAACCAGCAGCCAATAGCCGCATCTTTTAGCTCAAATTTAAGACCTCATTCGTTGAAATTGTTAAAGAAATAAAGTCACGAGGATCCCTAAACCCAAGGAAGATACCAATTTAAAAGTTGCAGCTTGCTGCATTAAATGCCCTATTGATGTGTACACAAGAGAACTAGCGCTGCGCTTCCATTGATTAGCACGTTAAAATTAGCGTCGTGCTTTCATTGAATAGAGCACAAAAGTGCAACTTTTGATTTCGTTTCTTCATTAGGTTTTAGATCACCGTTTCTTTAATTCTCAACCAATTTCAACAAATAAGGTCTTAAGGTCTAAAGAGTACAGGTATTGACTGCTTGTTTTAATTTTGACATATTTGTCTTTATTTAGGATATATCGGGGTGAACATAACTGGTACCTTAATTCTTTGGCTCACTGTAGTTTGCTACCCTGGACGGCGAGGGTACAATAAATAATTTTCACAAGTATGAATTTAAAAAATTACAATACTTTTCATGCAGATGATAAATAGCGGCTCATAAGCATATTATCTATGAGTATATGTCATTTTGTCAACAGGTGTAGACACTGCAGACCATGTATACCCTGTATATTGTTATAGCCATATGGCAGTTGTTAACATAAACGTGCTTGTACAGCTGGTGTTGATTATCATTATTGGGGCGCTCAATGCGTTTATAATAATTATTTATAAGCAAACGGCGCATTCCCAGACACTAACGATTTATATAGAGAAGGAAATTTAAGCGGGAAAATAGTATTTTCTGGATATAACCGAAAGCTGCAGCAACCTGAAATTCTAATAAATTCAAAGACTAATGGGGTGACGAAGAGCTACGAAGTTACAACCTAATCCAGGTGGTATTTAAATGTGTGATTAATCCCATGCCGTAATAAGGCATGAAATGAGGATTGGGCAAAAGGAAAATCAATTTAAATTTAAATTATTTGCGTCGCCAAATAGAAAGTGGTAATTAAAGCCATATTATAACATTTGCTGTTGAGGACGCCCTCACTGATTTTTTAAAATCCATTTTTTTACACAATTATATTGTACTTTATTAAACCAATATACCCTGCAAAAATCAAGACTCTAGGTGCTGTAGTTTTGTCAAAATCCGATATTTTGAATAAAGCGCCGGAACCGGCGTCTTATTATTACGATGGAATTATTAGTCGAGCGCATACACGATGTTCATAACACACAGTGCGGGACGGTGATCTACACAACAAAGGGTCGTACCATAACATGACCGAAGGAGTGGTACGTATTGGCGACATACGCGCTGGTAGTAAATTCCAATTTTCTTTGCTTTGACGTATTTGTTCGGCTCAAAAATAAAAGGGGATATATCTGACAGTAAAAACTAACATTTTATGTCAAAGAAATGCTAATCTATTTTGTATGATAATGTTATAATATTGCTTTAAGGTTACACGAAGAAACGTATAAAAAACGTATAAAAGACGTATAAAGTTGTTTTCTAAAACCGCGTTTTCTCAGCAATCAAATATCGCAGTGAGTCAAATGTTGGTGCATGGATGTATCTTTACATTATTTTTGTGTGTTTATAAAAAAATTTAGAATCCGTTTGAAAATCCTTCGTTTAAATCATTTTTACGCACCATGTTCACAAGATCAAAAACACGTTCCATGCAGTTTTTTCAAATGTTCGCTCCGTATAAAACCACGCCAGTGATTGTTTTCTCCTTTTTGTATTGTACTAAAATCGATTAAAGAAATAATGTTGCCATGGGGAAGAACCAAATACAGTACCGATTAAATTTAAAAAGCCCGTTTTTTGGGAACATTTTCGAGAATCTTGTCTGAGAAAAAACTGTTTTGTGAAATTATCGATATCTTGATAACGGGGCGTTAATTTAGACATCTGAATACCTACATTATTTCTCAACATTCTGCCAATTGCTATCCCATTTGATTTTCACTCCAAATTGAAGCTAGTATTGCAAAAAACGAGGTTTTTCCTCCATCACTTCGTTCAAAATTTCAGCGCCGACATGCGTGTTTATTCTAAGAGCCATTGTGCGGACGCGATTGTAATCATTAAGTAATTGCATCAATAGTTACATATCCGCTTCGAGAACAAGAAATTTCGTAAGCTGATGTATGGTCGAGTGGATAGGGCGTTGGACTGGGAATCTGTTATGACCAATTTTTGTGGGTTCGAGTCCCCGTGTGGCTGAATTTTCTTTCCTTTTTTTTCTCTTTTCTCATTTTTACTTTCTTTCTTTCCTCTTTTCTTTCTCTTTTTCTTTTTTCATTTTTTTTTAAATTTCTTTCTCTCTTTCTTCCTTTCTTTGTCGTTCTTTTTCTTTCTCTCTCTCTCTTTCTTTCTCTTTTTCTCTATTTCTTTATTCTTTCTTGCTCCTTTCTTTTTAGTTTTATTTGATTGATTCGCTGACTGCAGTGAATCGTGATTGATTGTTTTTCACTTAATATAATTCAGAAATTTGTAGGCCTGCTAAGTCTGTCTTTTTGAATATTCTTCCCAAATTCGATTTGCAAATAATTGCTTTTTGATACTGTTGTTGATGTTATATTTAAAATTTATAAAATCCTTATGAAAATTGCCGAAAACGGCTTCTGCCCCTCCCTCGGCATCCGACCCGGCATGCCGCCCCTCATGACACCCCCGCCCGCCCCCGACTCACGAGCTCCGGGCACGAGCTAAGCCAAGTTTCATGTCTTGACCGTGGATCAATATTCTATTGTAAAGTAGGCCTACGTCCCAGTACGCTTGTTCATTTTCTGCATGGCTGTTTCTGTTATGAACTTACGCCCCTCTGAAATCAAGCGCATGAAAAACTCTCGGCTAACCTTAAGTGCAAGTGAAGACCTGAGCGCAAGAAGACCGTAAGTCCACTTGGCCCCTCAACAGGTATACACTAAAGTTACGTATTGTTTCTTAGGGTTTTATAATGTTTAATACATGTTCTAGGGTGAAAACATCATGAAAGGTTGTGAAAGATTTGTTTTGTATAAAACGTTACCTAAACTATACGAAACTATACACAACTTTAGTGCATACATGGTGAGGGGCCAAGTGGACTTACGGTCTTCTTGCGCCCAGGTCTTCAAGTGCAATTGGGTGCATTTCTGAACGCTTTAGACTGCGCTTGTGTATCATCGTGGCAACATTGCAAACATGCAATAATGGGATTTTCTCGTTGTAATCCATACGCCCTATGGGTAACATACTATAGCAATCTTAATCTTCCAAACAGCGGGTGTCGATTTCAAATACAGTCACCCATTCAGGTAACCCCATTTGAAATTCACACTGATTGAGGTCATGCCGTTCATAGAAGAAGTATGAACTTCAACTAGAATAGCCCAATTGTAAGTCATTTTTTAAGAGTGATACAGGTGAATATTTAAAGGAGCCGTGTATAGTTGCCTGATGTTATTTAGGCACCACATCCAATTTGGTCCTATAGAATTATTGGTGCCCGGTTAGGTACCGATGACTCTTAACATCACTCCCTGGAGATGTAATTAATATGTATCAAGCTTAATAATTAACAGTAGTATTAACATTAATGCATTGTGTTAATTTAAATATAAAAAAATGCACTGCACGCATGTTCAGAGTACGATAAAAAGTGCCATCGGTACCTCTTCGTGCACCGATAGCGCTATAGGACCAAAATAATGTTGTGCCTTATTTCATGACGTATAAAAAATGGTATTGCTATTTGCAATATTGATCACAACACAAGCAGCTGATAATGGTTGTAACAAATTCTGAATACTTTTCTGTTAACCGTTATATGATACATGCATACCACAAACGATTCCTATCGCAACGATTTTACCTTTGTGTGGCTCACAACTTATAACCATGTGTCGAATCGTCCTTACCATACCTACGTCTACATGGTCGAAATAAGAAATGATACAAACATTTACGACTTATGACAAAATATGAATCCAAGAATTTAAGCAGACAAAAGGATATTAATTGACAAACAAGTGCATTAATATAGAAATACGTTTCATTTAATCATTTAATGTGGTATGGTCAAAGTAATGTTTGTGCTTCGTCGGTTTTAAAAGAATGATCGCGCATTATTATTTTGCTCAACTGGTAAATTCATCTTGCATTGTCAAATGACTATGAATCCAAATTGGCATAGCAATATTCAAGGTCATCACTCAAAATTTGACTCCACGTTATGGGGAATGAGGTGTTTGTACCTGATACATTCTGAGATTATTCTAACAATGTTCAAACATATTATTAGACTTAAAAAACCTATGTTCTGACGGATAACTCCTGAAGATGTTTGCTTTTGAAACGATCTGACGTGAAGATCAACAACATGTGGTGTAACAATTGACAAACTAGGCGATATCTAGCAGATATGCATTTACGTGTAACAAACCGTTAGATTGTGGATAAGGTTCACATATCAGTTACTTTTTAATGTCAGGATCACAAATCCGACGAAGAAATCTAGCGCATTAAACCGAGACATTAAACTGCGATGTGAAAGTGATCATGTGACACATGTAATTTGGTGGCCACATGTGTATTTTGTTTTCTGAACAATAGCAAAAAGAATTATACTATATAAGTAAGAAATAAACGTGGTACGAATCAATGAACCGTGAGTATGATTGTCATGTCTTGAATATGGCAGAAATAAATTTATTAGCCTGTTTACAACAATGTACAAGAAACTGAAATACTTACTCCCAAATAATAGTAGATAATAATGGTGCTTTTGTACACAATAGGGTAAAGGTATACCCAGCCAGCACTTTACAAAACTTTACAAACGTGTTTTTGGTTCTTATCAAAACGTTTTTAACATTCAAATGTCGGTTTATGTAAATGTTATGAAAACGTTCTTTAAACGTTTGATATGACAAATCATTGTAATCTGTTTCCAAAATATGTTATCAACATTTGTCTTTGTCAGAATGTTTTGCAGTAATTGTTTTTACAAATTCTTTTGAATGCTATTAAAACGTTTTATATAACTCGGCATTAAACGTTCTCTGTAAAACGTTTTATGTTCGCTGGGTACGTAATAAAGCAGAGTAAACAATTTACAGTTCTTTAAACGTTTGATATGAAAAATCATTGTAATCTGTTTTTCAAAGATGTTTCCAAAATATGTTGTCAAAACTTAATAAGATTTTTGTCAGAATGTTTTGCAGTAAGTTTTCACAAATTCTTGTCAATGTTATTAAAACATTTTATATAACTCCGCATTTAAACGTTCTTTGTAAAAAAAATTAAGTTTGCTGGGTACGTATTAAAGCAAAGCAAACAATAATGTCAATTGACGTTTATATTTAAGTTTAAATTGAGATTATACTTTAAATAGGAGAATGTAAATGACAATTGACGTGGGGGAAATGAGATCAATCTTTGTTAATTACATTTTAGGTCGACACAAATAAAATCACGCATTTATTGTGACGAGGTTGCTAGTTAAAATTGGTTAATAGGCTGCATGTTTGACCTTTTGGCAACAGGCTGCATGTTTGACCTTTTGGCAACATGACGTTAATAATTCAACAACTCTTCTTATATACGAACGCCAACCATTGTTAATCCGTATTGACTCAAACCTTTGCCAGTAGCGTATGCACGAACGCAAGTAAATGGAAGCGCGTATACGTGATATGCGTAAAATTTGTCACACCTGAACTTGTGCGTTACATGTTGTTTTAATTATTTTGGAGGAAGCGGCTAAACATTGCCCTTTTATTGTCTGCTATCAACAAAACAATCATCGATCAGTAGTCTAACTATTTGACGCTGTTTACATCGTACGTTGAATTGATGTTCTGATTAAAGGCCCATTCAGTGATTTGCTCATCCCGACGATCGTAAAAATCATCAAAATTCATATTTTGGTACCTTTGTCATTGTCATAGATGTGCTAACAAAGCCTGCGAGTAGTTCATCTGAATGCCCTGTATTTAAGACAAAATAAGACATTTTACACGAATCTGCAATTTAGATACTGACAGTATCTAAATTAGCTACATGTATTTGAATGGGGCTTCAACTTCGTCAGTACTGCTGTTTTCGTCGGTTTTTTTGCCAAATCTGTCTCTTCAAAAATACCAAATGACAATTTGAGTGACTTATCCTTCACTTTTAAGCAATTTATAAACAATTTTATTTTTTTACACTTGCGCTGGGATCACTGAATGGGTCTTTAACTAATCGAATCGCGCCATCATCAAATTGGCACTTCATTCACGGAACAAGCTGTGTGTAATCGCATGACCCAAGCAGTACCTAGTTCTTTTTATGCGGAAAAGCAGTCGGACACTGCTGAAGGACCTTGCCGAATGCTATAAGAGATGACAGCCAAAACGGTTCACTGAGCTCAGCCAAGCTTCACTGCCTTGGGTAACGCATTCTAGCGAAGGGGTACCCGGCTTTTAGCAAAGCCCAAACACTAAAACCTGAAGTTACACACATCGCTCCGATACCACCGTTGACAAATCGATTAATTTTATTTTACGACCATGCTTGAATTGACAATACCTTGAGGTTTAACATCCCTCCCCTAGGCTACCTTTTTTAGAAAACAGAATACCCTACCATTTTTACATCCACGGTGTATGTATATTGGTCGTTCATAGAAGACGCATTAAAAATCTACAGTGGTAGGGTATTCCAAAAGAAATTCCTCCCCTCTATAAGAAAATCAGGCTACGTTACTGCTATTTAGAATCACACTAATGTATATTAATTCACACATTTCTTCGTCACTGGGGAAACTATTTCTTGACTTCATTTGAACTATGCAACACTCTACGGAAATAATGAAGCACTAAAATTGACAAGCAATATTTTATCTGAAAATTAATCACTAAAATGTCTCCAAGAGACTATCAATCAAATAATTGAAGAACATCTTATCGATGCTGTCATTTCCGATGCGTTTACTTGTTATGGTTCGTTGTCAGTAATTAATATTGCATTAGCGTAACAGGCTATAGATGCACATGATTAAAAGAGATACTGCATGTGGGTAATAGTGAACTTGGAACTTCATTTTACTGCATGGATGGTGCAAAATTTCATTTAACGTGGTTATGCACTATAGACGTTGTTTCTCTATAGGAATTGAACTTTTTTTCATATGTAACAATGTACTTTGTAAATATTTTTATAAATACAGGCAAAAAAACTCCAGATTTGTAAACCCCAATGCATTTTGATGGAATTTATTTCACTATTTCACTCGTGTTCACAATTTAAAAGGAAGGGTTTGTTTGTTGAATCAGCATGCACACACGCGCAGCAGCGTATCAAGTTGCGCGATTTGTCAACTCGTAGATACGCTACCCGTACGCGACGCTTATCTACCTCGTGGTCGAATATTTTCGTTTTAGCTGACAAAATGTGGGTTTTTTTAAATTTCTAATATCAAGTTAATAATGGATTTTTCAAGTATCTGTGGATTTTACCTGACGTTCACGTAATGTGAGATTGTCGCAGTCTCCTGGAAGCTTTGATCAAAGCTTCAACGGCGTTATGTTCACTTTCTCGGTGAATCGACAATTTTGTTACAAATCGTAGATTTTTGGTTTAATGACTATATTTGTAAATTGCTTAATCAAATTTTAAGTTCAGCAATGGCCACCAAAATACTTTTTTCACTCAAAAATGGGTTAGAGTGGCATTAAAACAGCATTATAAACATTAAATATTCAAAATAATCAATGAAAAATGGCTTTGAGGGTTATAGAAGAAACATGTCTCCCCAAATTATGTTGCTTATATGTTTTAAATCCAAAATGGCGCCGATATTATGAGGTCCAAAATGGCCTCCAAAATACATTTTTTCACTCGAAAAATGGGGTAGAGTGGCATTAAAATAACATTTAACACATTAAATATTAAAACTTATCAATGGTAAATCGCTTTAGAGGGTTACAGCAGAAACATTTTCCCCCAAATTGTGTTGTTAACATGTTTCAAATCCAAAATGGTGTCCAAAATGGCCGCAAAAATACATTTTAAGCAGCCATAAGTAGTATTAAAACAGCATTAAACACATTAAATATTCAAAATAATCAATGGTAAACCGTTTTAGGGATTACAACAGAAACATTTTGTACCAAACAATAGGTTGTTAACATGTTTTAAATACAAAAAAAAAAAAAAATGAAAACCAAAATGACCGCTAAAGTATTTTTTTCATACTAAAGGCGACATTAAAACAGCATTAAAAGCTGAGAAAAAATGTATTTGGCCGCTATTTTGGGCTTCACTTTGGGCGCCATTTTATTTTTGACCTCATAATTGGCACCATTTTGGATTTGAAACATGTTAACAACACAATTTGGGGAGAAATGTTTCTGCTGTAACCCTCAAAGCCATTTACCATTGATAAGTTTGAATATTTAATGTGTTAAATGCTGTTTTAATGCCACTCTAACCCATTTTTTGAGTGAAAAAATGTATTTTGAAGGCCATTTTGGACCTCATAATCGGCGCCATTTTGGATTAAAAACATTAGCAACATAATTTAGGGTTTCTGCTAGAAATGTTTCTGCTATAACCCTCAAACCATTTTTCATCGATTATTTTGAATATTTAATGCTTATAATACTGTTTCAATGACACTCTAACCCATTTTTTAGTGAAAAACGTATTTTTCTGGCAAATAATTATTGAGATATTAATCCAGCCTCTATGTTACATCTTAGAGGTTCTAATTGATGACATTTTACTTGGTGACTTCGACTTCGACTTCAGGTCAAGCAGATTCCGAATTATTGTCATTTCATCTGGCTAATATGATGATTATCTGGTTGCTATGGGCGGCCATCTTGAATTTCAGGTGTCCTAGACCTCGGACAACCATTAAACCCCCTTTATTCAATCAGAAGGCCTTGATTTAGTGGGGATAGACACCTTAATGACCCTTGTAAGTCAAGCAGATTCCGAATTATTGTCATTTCATCTGGCGAATATGATGATTATGGTTGCTACGGGAGGCCATCTTGGATTTCAGGTGTCCTAGACCTCGACAACCATGAAACCCCTTCATTCAATCAGACAGCCTTGATTTAGTGGGGATAGACACCTCAATCACCCCTCTAGGTCAAATAGTTTCAGAGTTATTGTCATTATACCTGGTTCATAAGTACATTTTGGCGGCCATTTTGAAAAACGGCCATATACAGAGTTTGCCCGGGTTTGGAATTTTCCACCTAGTAGAATTTGAAAGACCTATGCATACCCTACTCGAATCAACATTCAAACTTTCTTCCTGAAAAATTGTATACGGGTCTGTAGGACAGGGCCTAGAACCCAACAAGTTGTGGTTGGTGGCCAGTTCAGCACTGAATCGAAATTGGCATCAAATGTACCCCAAGACAACGTACTTGGCCGTTATAGTTTGTTATCAAGCTCTCAACACAAAAGTTGGTGACCATGTGCGTTGCCAAGTAATATCAAATATATATAAGCTGCTGTAAATGAAATGGAATGAAGTGTAATTTCCATTTGTCATGTGTTAAGTGTGTTATTACGTCATACTCCCAATGAAGTAAAAACTGTGTGCTGCTAAAATATATCTACAAAAACATGAGTTTGCAATGCAAATTAGTTTTATCAATATATTTTGGTTTTGGTATAGATTATGAGATCTAAAAACTTGTTGACAAACCTTATGGATATATATTTAAATCTGTCCTAGTTAATTTTATTTAATATCATTACTTATCAACTCAAGCAAATGATTAAAGACTAAAATACACACAATTACTGTTATTTATACCTTATTGCGTATCATATGTTATGATATGATATCGCCCTATTATAGCTTGACGTAAAACGGACACAAATATTACAAAAATAGAACAAGTAAATCTCTAATTATACAGCGTGTATCCGAAAAAATACAATCCAAAAACAAATAATATAACTATAAGCATGAAATGGATCTCTTAACTTAACCGACTCATTAATCAGTAGAAAGCATAATAATTACTTCAAACAATGGCATTTATCACAACCCACACATGTAGATACGGTGAGCTATGATGTAGCTCTCCGTATTAGTAATGATATTAGTAATGAATTGTTTGGTAGCTTTAATTGTACCTTACTACAGAATGTTACGACATTCGCACGATACAATCACGATCACGATGCGATTTCAGTTACAATTTCACAGTTTATAGGACCATTCACCATGTTTACGTGACCAGGAAATTAGCTGCCGACCGGGACTAGGAAATCAGGTTGAACAGTTGGTGGCGCTATAGCTGTAAGAATTTATTTTGGTAAGATCGGAACTCTTACAAAATGAAGTTTGTCCTAAATCGTGCCACACATGCATACATATATTTAGTTGGGTCTTACTTTCTTAACAGTTTTGGTCCCAGGTTTGCTATGGATAACCGTTGATAACTATAGCAGTGTTAGTAGGAGTGGCTTGTAGATCGGCGAAGAAAGTGCATAAAATTGATGACCTCAACCTGATGGTATATGTTAACATTAGGGTCTATAATCATAACAATCGAATCATATTACTTAAGGCTAATGGAACTCGATTGTTAGTTTCCTATTGACCTCCCGCATCACCTTTTCAATTTGACCAAAACTTTCATTATTTTTTATAAAAAAGTCAATTATTTGAAAATTGAGATGGAACTAATCAAAATTGAAACTCTCAAAATGTCTGACATACCCTGCTGATCATAATCAGCAGTTTTTCTTAGTTGTAGGGGTAGAGGATGTGGCAAATATTGGAAATTTACGGATTACCTCATCATGTTTAAATTACAAAAATTGCAAATTTCTTTTCATTTTAATTTAAAAAAATAAAATCTTTTCTCAATCTGTTGCAAAATGTCTGTAATGATCTAAGCATTAATACCCGTTTTGAAATGGTCTTTCATCAACAATATATACTTTCTTTGGTACTGGTGGGGCCGGGGTACCTAAATTTGGAGAAAGCTGTTCATAAAATCATTGATTTTGTTGACATAATGGATAATGAAAAGAGACCGAATAATGAATAATGAAATAGCGACCTCGTCCTTTTTTTCAAACATCCAATCGGAAACTAATAATCGAGTTCCATTGGCCTAAGCTATAGAAAAGGTAACAACATAATCAAAGGTCTTTCAGTGATTTGCTCATCAGGAGGATCTGAATTCAGGTTTTGGCACCTTTGTTAGTGTCATAGACATTAGGCGAGGTCGCCCTATTTGCACCAGAACGAAATTCAAAATTCACGATATCTTTGCAAAACGAATTAATCTGCAAGAAATATTTTGTACATAAACATTATGTAGGCAGAGGTATCCAGTGGTGTAAAAATCTCAACTTTTTTTTTGAAAAGTGGGGGGATGAGGCTGTGGATCACGAAATGGCCCTTTAAGTAGAAATATTAATTACATGCATTTGAATGGGACCTTAACTTGATCAATATTGCTGTTTTCTTTGTTTCATGCAGAAATGTTTATTTCAAAAATACTTAATGACAATTTGAATAACTTATCTTTTACTTTTAGGCAATAATATAAACAAGTTTTGTTTGTTTACGCTTACACTGAGATCACTGAGAGTGCCTTTAAATCATATCATTTGGACTTGCAATTGTTGATGTCTAACTGTATCACGTAGTATCATCTGAGATGCATCATCAAGTCGAGTGATCTGGCGCTGAACTATTGATTGACATATCTAAAGCACATTCACAAATTATATTCTACATGTGATTTATATTTTCAGCATATTTAGAATATTTTCCTGATGTGAGAAATATGCACCAGTTTTAAGTTATTGTGTTGCTTTATAATCCGAAAACGTGGCAACTACTGTGATTTTGTTACGATATGGTATACTCTATGCGAAGGCGACCATCGACAGCTATTTAACCGCGCATATAACTCAATATAGAATAATTTGAATATACGAGGTGTCGTCATCACTAGTCATATTTTCGAGTCAATCTCTCAGGCTGTCTGCCGACATATTGACGCCCTCTAGCAAGGTCACGGGATCATTTACAAAAACAATACGCAATCATCCTCGATCGTTTATTGGGCTGGCTTGTATATTTTGTATGTGTGATCTCAATGTTGGCGTGTGTCCTTACGGACCAACGTTGTTAAACAAACAAACAAATAAACATGATTTTGATTTAAATTTTTGATCCAAACACAAGGAATTAATTCCTACCTTGGAATTTTCAGATGGTACTCCAGCTTTCATCAGCGAGAGAGTGACTGTATCATGTCGTGATCCTTTTGACCTTTGACCTGATAACAGACTCGTAGACTTCTGAGAGTTTGAACCGGCCCCGTCTTTGTTGAGAGATGGTTGGTTGGCTTTGATGTGAACTGCTTCCTTGACTCCACGTTGGAACCACCTGCTGTCCCTATCGAGTATGTGAACTTTATCCAAGTCCACACAATGCCCAGGAGACTCGATGTGGATGTGGTTTGAGACCTCTGATGCTGTACTGCTGGGCCTCCTCCTATGTTCCTGGAACCGTGTTTTTAAGGATATTACAGTTTACATTACATAATATCCCTATAGTCTGTACATGTTCCCGTAACCTCCATCAACTCATTTACAGAATTGTGTTGAGTGTTGCTCTAGCGCAAAGTAAATGCCGGGCATGTACAATTCTGTCGGGCTGGTAACTTTTATGAGTTACCTGCCCAACTAGCTAATGGCCCAAAAGTTAGAGTATACCCCTGATGTACATGTATGTATTATCATTACATCAATGCCTACCAGTGCAAAGAAATTCAGTCGATCATTGTTTCCATATCACCACCATAGTATGCATATGCACATACTTGAAACAATTCTGGGGGTATAATACCCATCAGAACATTATCGTGTTGATGCCAACCTTGTATATCCCACTACCACCTGTAGGGTTGCGGTGTCGTTAGCCTCATTTTTCATAGATTGCCGACTGGTTTCAGACGGACAATGTGACAAGAAATCGATGTATAAGCTTAAGGCTTCGGGATCTCTACTAGGAAATTTGTCATTTATGTCTGTTTCTTATCTTAGGGTGAGTGATTTTACAAATAGAGCTTAGAATATATTTGATATCTGTCGGCTTCAATTGTCTTTGAACTACTTTTGTGATGCCTAAAGCGGGTGCATCGTCTAAACCGACCTCTATGACATCCCCCGTACTCAGCCGTATAGAATTATAGGTACTATTGTACTGCATGTGTCTGTATTAGAAAAGAAGTGAACGCAAACTTACATAAACCCCACTCACCACATACTAACATCACTATGATTAAGTCAACGTGCCCGACGAGTTGTTATATATAAAATATATTCTCTTAGAATAGTCCAAACGAATCTGTTAATTGTGAAAGCCATAGAAGACACCTACCGTAACACAAGAGCAAAAGTTGTGACTCCTGATGGAGAAATAGTTCTTCGAGGAGATACTATTGCTCCTTATCTGTTTATAATTGTGCTAGACAATTGCATGAGATCTGATATAGATGGTAGAGAGGAGAATTAATGCTTACCCCAGACGAAGTAAAAGAGTTGGACCGCTGTGTGTTACACTGTGCTGACAGTATGTATAGCATTATTATCTGCCATTGCTAGTCACGTTTTGGAAAGGATAGAGAAAGACGTTTTTCGGGTAGGTCTGCACAAGAATACCAAAACGACTAAATACATGATATTCAATCAACGGACTGATGTGGATGTAAGAACAGCAGAAGTTGTAAAATTCTTCAAATATCTTGGAGCTTGGATCAATTCAAAAGCAGTGAGCAAGACATCAAAAAACGAAAAGCACTGGCATGGAGGGCGTGTAATAATAAGCTCAGTAAAATCTTGATATAAGCTGGAGGACACACACCACAATAAAGAACTGTATGGGGAACTGCCAGAGGTAACAGATAAAATTAGGAAAAGAAGACTGCAATTTGCTGGTCACTAGAAGTACAGGGCAGGTTCTGTCAGATCAAGTGGTCTGGGCGGACATTTTAAAAATGAATTGAGAAGAGCAGCAACGACACCACTTGCATTACATTCCAGATGTTAAATCTACATCATATGCAAAATTTGAGGAAAAATGAACGGGCCGTTTTATTTTAGGGCCATTTGTCTGTAACTGGTCTTTACATGTAGCCCTATGGAGAGAGTACCTGTTGAGGGCGCTATAACCCCCATTTTAGGAACAAAATTGTGATTTAAAAAAACGGCCTCGTGCGAATTTTCTAAAATTATGTAGTATGAACATGTAGAAATATAATCAAACAAACGAAATACGGACCTGCATGCAGGACAGACATATCTGGAGAGCCATAGTAGGAGTGTGACAAAAGTTGACGGAGTGAGTGAGTGAGTGAACGAATCTGTAAAAACCCGAAGCCTAAGGCCAACAAAATTTGTAAAAAATTAAATAAGCCCTGTATATCAATAATAATAAAGTGTAATACAAACTTTAGTAATGCACGAAATTGCTAATAATGGTGAAAAATGGTGTATTTTTGGCCAAAATGACCAAAATCCCTAAACACTAAAAATGTGCATTTTAACCCATAGGTCACAGAAAAAATATCCATCTTAATGAGGTGATTTTCCAAATTATATCCCATGTGAAAATGACATTTTAAATATTCACGTGTCATGTATTCTGCACACCATTTTTTTTTTTTTTTCAAAAACACATTCAGATATTTAAAAACATTTATAAATACAGCATATGGGAACTCAGTAACCTGGCCTGTTATGCGGATAACACCGACCCCCGGGAGGGTTGGGCAGAACAGCAGCAAAACAAAACGACAAAACATGAGTAAAAGCAAGAGAACCCTGGCAGAGAAAGCCAAATAGTGACAAGGAGTCACTTTCAAAGTGGCTAACCGTATGGCACTCGAACAACACTCAAACAGTAAAAAGCGCAGGACTGGAGAAACCTTGCCGCTTTCCCCATATTTTGTTTCTTTGCTATAAGAATAAGCACTGCAAAAATAGATTTAATATTATGAAAAAAATACAAAACATGGAGAATGACTTCCATTAGGTTTCCAATATAAAAGGGACTCCAGCTAATTCTCACTTTAATAAATTGTTATGTCTACGTGCAATATTGCTACAAATACACAAAAAAGCAACTTTCTAATTTAAGTTAATAATCTTACTAATATAACCTTGACGTAGACTATGGGCAAATTTAATAGCAAAATAGCTTCAGAGTCCTCACAAGGGATTTTGATTGACGAGAGTTCATGTTAATTGATAGCTGAGTACAGATATTATCATGGTTATAAAATCCCAAGTGATGGCAGCAAGTCACATTAAGGGGGTACTACACCCTATGATAAATTCAGACTATTTTCTCAAAAAATAATAACACACTGGTAACAAAAGTTATGTATATTATTGGGGCAAGGAATCCAATTACTACACTGAAATTTCAGTGACTCAAGACAAGCGGTTCAGTATATAATGATAGAAAATGAGGTACATTCTAGCGGTACCTCTTTTCTTATCATAAATAACAAACCACGTGTCTTGGGTCACTGAAATTCCAGTGTAATAATTGGACTCCTTGCCCCTATAATATACATAACTTTTGTTACCACTGTGTTATTAGTTTTTGAGAAAAATGCAAAAATAGACACAAGTTTGTCGAGGGTGTAGTACCCCCTTAAAGTAAACTATTCTATTAACAATTTCCTCTCATAACACGTCAATTGTGCTTTCATGATCACAATCAGATTAGTTCATAACGCTGCTCCTGTCATGATTATTGTCCATGAGTATCTTATCGTACTCCCGGTTCACGAAAAATTAATTAAATTAAAATATTATCGTGTTTTGCCAAATGAAACATAGCTAAATCTTAATCCTTTAGTGAGTTCTAATTGGCAATAAAAGTCCAAATTTTAATATTTTTGTAATTTGAGGGAAAATTGCCAGAAACGTGCAATTTTGCATGTTTTCCTACAATTGCAGTCACAAAATTCAAAGACTTAACACAAGTCTAAGCATTAACAGTATTTGAGTATCGGCTGTAAGTTTTCTCAAAATTTAATATTTTATGTTAATTTTGACAATTGGTTTATAAAAGAATGCATATATCTTTGATTGGGCATGGTTGCCACAACAAAAACACCCTTAAAATGCATGTTATAATTACATAAATTGGCCAAATTTGACTATCTTTGCCAGTTAGTACTAACTAATGGATTAGATTTACTTTTGTTTCAAAACAGGATACTATTTTTTAATCGCAAATATTGGTGCTGTATTTTTCTGAAATCAAGAGTAGATCTGTCACCTCGTGTAAAACGAAGTTTATGTAAATAAATAACATATTATAGCAGACAATGCCTCATTTCAAATATATAGTTTTAGTTTTGGTTTTGGTTTTGGTTTTGGTCACGTGGTTTCCTATTGTCCTGCCTAACCACTTGAATCATAAGATATCGAACTCATTGTTTCTACCTTTTGTTTAAAACCGAACATTTGTGTCAGTCAGTTTCGGTTTTGGTTTCAGTTTCTTACTAGTGGTGTCGATCGTAAAATTATTTGATTTGAAGTTACCTACTCTAAGTATACAAAAGAAATGTTTAAATTTCGCAGTGCAATATTCACGAGCAGAGAAGTCGAACAAAGCAGTCTACATTTGAAAGCATTGATTTAGTTTGAAAGCATTGACTTGAGACTACGAATTAGCCTAAGCTGATTTCACTGTGAAAATATATAGACCATCCAAATATTTCCACAGACATTACAATAGGCACTTGACAGATTATGACTTCAGTGTTATAAACACTATTATACACAACTCTATTTATGTGCATGTCGCATGACGGAAGATCAATATCATAGAAAGCTGGTTTAAACTAACTTTTATTCAATTTATTTATTGGAGAATAGAGAGAGAGAGAGAGAGAGAGAGAGAGAGAGAGAGAGAGAGAGAGAGAGAGAGAGAGAGAGAGAGAGAGAGATAGAAGAGATCGCCAGGGAAAGAGGGTATGTGTGTGTGAGGGGGAGGGGGTAAGGGTAAGGGAGAAAGAGAAACAGAGGGGAGAGACCATTGGAAGTGGGAAGGGAAGGAGATGGAGAGGGGGGCTCAAGAGTGGAGTGTAATAATACGGAAGAGTCGATATCGAGTGTGGGGAGGGGGAGGGAGGAGGTTATATATAGGTGGCGGAGGGAACATAGGTAAGAGGTATGGGTTGTGCTTTCCGGGGAATAATCTCATTCATAATCAAATCATTTACATCATCATGCATCGTTTATATTTCAGACAAATAAACAAAACACCCCCACCCCCACCCCTCAATATATGCACATGATGTCTATGCATAACTTATCAAACGAATCTCGGAACTCTGGTGTAATTGTATGGTGTCATGGATAATGAAAATGTTAGCACAATAGGCTATTATATACGTATGGTTATAGGCCATTATACTTTTGATTATATATACCCTCTTGTGTCCTCCCAGCACAATAGTGTTATGATTGCATACCAGTTCATCTCCACATTTTAATTCCTTGATTTTTGGTTTCTGAACAATAGAGAAACCAAAACTATATATTTGAAATGAGGGAATGCCTCTCTAGTTCCAAGGTCGGTTGATGACCCTTTCCGACAGGTATTTCACGACATACACAAATTGAAGTGAGATTTGACGATTTTTGCATAGTGAATAATTCTGATGACAACATTGGTAACACAATGAAGAGACGAACATGATAATGACTAAGTTTCATATAACATATTTTAATTAATATGTACTTTCCTAATTCATAATACTCCCGGGTAATACGACGCCGTCGTTGACTGCAGTAAGCGAATGTGTTACTATCACAAATACAGAAGGACACAGTTCCGTATGCTTGCATGTTATGAACTCATAGAACGACCTTGAATTTGGTTGATGACAAACTTTGAGCAATGTGAAGGTCATTGAAATACATGTATCTATAATATCGAGGGTTGAGAACCAGAAAGCCTTAACTCACGAAGGAACCCTTCATATTTATACTCTCTGAACGCCCGAACAGCAACAAAAGAACTTGTGATGGGATATAGGACACACAGATTAAATAATACTAATGTGGCACGTAAATCCCTGGGAAATTTCAAATAAAATAATCAACAACTTTGCACTAATGTTTTTCGCAACACAAAATATCGTCCCGGGTTTGCAAAGCGATCAAAGACTGGACGTTGACATATATTTTGATGCCCTTAGGAATACTTTCATGATCATAAGTAAATAGTTTACTTTCAAGGGAGGTGGTAAGTTTTCATGTTTATCAAATGGATTGAATTCTATTTTACTTACCTATTTGTGAAAGCTGAATCTAGAGTAACGACCGAGTAATCGGAATTGCATCACATTATCTGCACAGACAAAATGTACTGTATTCTGTATGGAGAATAGCTTTGAACGGCGTTGTGGAGATAGATTCTGCTTGATATATCACTGCCCGCTTTTGCTACACATACCATATAATTATATTACTAACATTTCATTTGGTTAATATTTGGAATATATGCCTACCGTTGCTTATTTTACATGACGAACTGTTTGAGACCATTTTCATTTCAAAATCTGATATTTTTAAATTCGAACCCTGTTGCATGAAATTTGACCACTATTGACCAATATGGACATTTTTTAAATTAAATTGGTTAACATAGCTTATCGTTTTCTACGCATTTTCTCCCAACTAAACTAATAAAGCATGTAAATGATAGATGCCTTTTATTTCATCCATCATAAACGTATAATGCAAAACATGTTTCAACAATATAAAATTAATCTAACTTGACAAACTGTTGACAAAGGCGGCTGCTTATTTAATACAAAAACTTCATATGAAAAGATATGTCGAGCGTGTCACGGTGTTTCTGTCAGCTCTTGTTTTGCCCGCGGAACAATACCATTTTATGAAGACTTAAGTTTTGATACTTAGGCATCCGTATAAAAAGTAATTTTTGTTTCATTATTACAAAACCAGTAACAAAATGCATTTTATACATATGTGCATCTGTTACTCAAGTTTATTTTGAAATAATTTACAAACTATCAATTTTATCCAACACATCTAGGATCGTATTTAGTTTCATAGTTATTAAATCAACTGTTATTTGATGTGCAATAAAACCAATTATAATTCAGTGACATTCTAAAGTTAACCGAGTCACGGTATTTGGGTTAATAGTCCATCTTGGCAATACCGAGTATTGCTGCAAAGACCATTACCCTAGTAAACGCAATTTATAGCACTATATCATAAAGAGAATTTGCAATAATATCATATCAAGACAGCTTACCGATTAAAGAGCCACTTACATGTAGAATTGAATGTTAAACGTGAAACCTTTTAATTAGACTTCTCCGTAGTCCACTTGCCCATACACTCTAACTTATTTATACATAAACTCTGATTTGTATTAACGTTCACAATTATTAATTTTTCCACTTCCGATCTTTTCAGTCATCGTACTCCCTGTTTAACCAGGTTCACTAGCTCCCTACACGGACTTTAGATCCGGTTAGCTGATTGAACGTTTTCGTCCAATGAGTGAGATTGTTATAGTGTCATCCAGAAACTGGACTACTTTAGTCGTCAATTATTTGTTGATCGTACTCAAAATTATTGCCATGAAGATTTGTATTAAAGTGTGAATTATATGATTTGTTTCTTTTCAAAACGAACCAAAATAAAAGTATTGATTTAAGTAAAGCGATACATTAGTTTTTGATATGTCATTCTTTTATGTATAATGTACTGATATACGTCCTGTTAAACATTGACTATGTTTCATTGACGTGACTGGCATCTCATCATAATCTGACTGTTTCCTTTTATACGCGACAGAGACCACCGTTGAGGGCATATTATTGAGTGAATAGGTACATCATAGAAACGAACGAGCAAAATCGTTGTCACCGAGGTTTTTTCAGCGAAGGAAACGACATCGAAACCAATAATTGAAATAGACGACTAATCGAAATACTATGGTGCACATAAATATGTAACAGGACACATGAAATTGACCTCTAAGACTGGTCAATATTTTGCAAAGCCATTAGACGAATCTTAATGAATCTAATGCTTGACGAATGTACGTTAGTTAAATTCGTCGATATTCCAAAATTGCAATCTGTCAAGGATGTGCGTAATTGACCAAATGTGAATAAATTTGCAATGCTTGCCTCCACCGACCGAAGACCAAAGTTGGCAATTTGTATTACTTTTTGGTCTAAATTTCATTTCAAAGCTATATTTGGTAACAACATTTTTTCTCAAGAAGAAAATCATTACTGTAAACGTATTATAGTATTTATAACTATCCATTCCTGCATCAATATTTCCAATAAACTTGGCGTCCTATGCCTGTAAGTATGTAGTCGTTCTATGGTGCATCTTGAAGGTATGAAGTGAGGTATTGATGTATTTTTCCACATGACCAATGTCCATTGCCTACTTACCTATAGTATGTATATACATACCTATAGAGTTATTAAAAAAATATTTTTCCGGCCGACCGACCGACCCACCCCAAAAAAACCACTGGAGGGCAAGCAAACATTTTTATCTTGACCTAATGCTGCATACATACATACACTCCACATGACACCGCAGCACGCAGATATCAGAATAGGAAATTGTAGCCACTCAATCCTTTTTCATTTCTAGCAATAGATAAAATGGTGCATATTCCAGTTCCTGTGTGCACCCACATCCTACTTAACACAAATGCACACACGCCCATATATCCCCATAATACAAACATGCACACACCCTCAGACACCATATGCTCAATATCGCACCAACAAGCACACATATCATGCACACATCAGTGAGAAAAGAACAAAAAGGAAACTAGAACAAAAAACAACACTAAATGGGGAACAGTGGCATTATTTGACTCATAATTCAACAAGTGTTTTCAACTTGACGCAGGACCAGTTGCAGGAAATTGCATACTCTTGTCTCATTGAAATAGTTGGATTGCAGTCATTTTATAAATTGCTTATAACCCAAATCAATTTAATAAAACGCTCGTATCCTCAACAAGAAAGACATGGAAAAGGCGAACAACGTGAGCAAGAGAGTGATGGAGAGGTGTGAAATTAAGATATTACACGATTGAGCTAATAAAAGGCAAAGAGAAGATCGAGAGGTAGGGATTTATTAAACAACACAACTCCCCATTTTACTTTGTATGACATACAGGGTGTCCCTGAAATAACTGTATCGTCGG